>NC_056733.1:687857870-688072870 GCF_019279795.1 Protopterus annectens
AAGAAGTTCACCAGGTTGAGTAAGCATGACTGGCCCTTGACGAAACTAAACTGGGTTGGGTCCAGTGTCTGGAGTTTTATTATATCTCTACTGATCATTTCCATGATAATTCTTTCCATGACTTTACATACAAGACGACTTCTTCTTTTGGCTTTTTCACGGTTAGGGGTCACCACAGTGGATCACCTGTCCTCTCATAATTGGCAATGGAGTTTTACGGTGCCGAGGTGCCAGCCCGGCGCCCAACCTTCCACAGAAGGCACACACTCACACTTAGGGCCAATTTGGAATGTCCAATCCACCTACAGCATGTCTTAGGGATGTGGAAGGAAACTGGAGCACCCGGAGGAAACTCACGCGACCACAGGGAGGACATGCAGACTCCGCACATAAGGCACCCTAGCCGTGAATCGAACCGGAGAACCTCTTGCTGTGATGCGGCAACACTAACCTTTGCACCACTGTGGCCGCCCACTTTACATACAAGACTAGTGAGACTTAATAGCAGGGTAATTAAAGTTACCCATGAATATGGTATTGGGTTGGATGGTCAGTGTTTCCAACAAGTTTAAATACATGATATGGGTTTCCTGGAACAGAGGGGAACCTATAGATTTGCAAGTAAGTGGTATTGGATTGTGAGTATGGGGATTTGAACATGGAGCAGCTCAAGTCATTGTCCTGTTTGACCAGCCTTGAAGTATATTTATTTTAGACATAAATAGACACCCCTCCACCTTTAATCCCTGCCTGTGAAGTAGCTTGTCTAAATGTGTGGAAGGCATTACAACCTTGCTCTCCACGGCTTTAAACCATATCTTAGTGACCGCACAGACATCCGCATTCTCTAGGTGAAGAGAGCTTCTAGGGAGTGGAGTTTTTTGTTTAGACTCCTAGCATTGAGCAGTAATACCTTTAGACTTTCTTGGTTTTGATTTGCTATGTCAGAAGTACTTTCAGTTTAGCATGCCTAAAAATGGCACTATGGGGAAGACCATGTTCCTGCTAATATTTGAAAGCCTAGACGGAAGAGGTGCAGGCCATTCCTGGCAAAGCAGTGTGGTCTGTTGATCATCTCCTTCCATGCTGACAAATATGGTACCCCCTTAGAATGACACCAGAAACTAAGCCAATTATTAAAGTCAATCATCTTTTGTTTGTATTGTGGCATCATCCTTGGAGAAGGTAAAGTGCTACTCAATGCTAGGCTCATACCAGCCTGAGACGCACATTCCGAGAGCTCCATGATATCTCTCTTCATATAGTCTAGGGAGGTGCGTCTCAGGTCATTTACTCCCACATGAACTACGACTGAGTCATGTTGGTACTTGTGGTCCAATGACCCGAATGTATGTGTAATGTGGTGGATCCTGGCCAGTTAAAAACAACTGAGAGTGACTTTCTCCTTTCTTAGCCTGGTGAGAGGGACACCAGTGTTTCTCATGATGGAGTCTTCAATCACTAGAATGTTGGATTGTGTGGTGGCTTGCCTTATGGGCTTAGAGATTACAGACTCCATGAGATGTAGCTTCATGTGTTGATGTGGATGTTGTTTTGAAAGAGCGCATTTGGGGCTGCTGAGGGCATTTGTCATGTGTACTTCGTCTAGGTCATCTTTTTGGTTTAGGAAAGTTACATTTAAGTGCCTCAGCATACGTGGGTCGATATGTCCGCATTGAATTGTGTGTGATGGGTGCAGTATGTGTACTACTGACAACCTTATTGACATTAGGAGTACTTTTATGTGAGAGCTTTTGCCTCCGGTCAGTAAATATACCATTCAGAAGCCACTAATATAGATTCTCATACAGGAGGACAACTTTGTGTCGCTCAGTTCCTGTACCACTAATGGTACTTATCTGTCCAGCATGGGAATCTGCAGGCTGAACCTTTTGCCACACTGATGACCACTGAGCACATATAATAAGTGCATATTTGCTCTAGCAAGAAAGAACTAAAGATGGTCTAGGATTTTGCCACTATAATTTCAAGACTTTCTCAGAAAGCTTGGGTGTAGGTTAGGGTGCACAGCCCTAAAGTCTGCCCGAACCATTAGACCCTCTATCTGCTGCAGAGATATTTATGAAGAACATACTCTAGACTATAACTTTGAGACAGGACAGACCTTGCCCATCAGTTGGGTCTTAGTTGGAAAGTACAGTTCGGTCTATTTACCATAAATGTAGATGCTAAGAGTGTCTTCACTACTACAGTAGTAGTATTGCTGTGGAAGACCCTGGCTGACCCGAATACCAGAAATTCTTGCCCCCCTCCTGACCAGTGGATGCCCTCCCCTCGATGTAAAGGCCCTCACAGGACTTCAGCCCACTCTTCCAACCCTAGACTAGAAGCATAACTCACCCATACGGCCCTCAGTAGGGTTATGGTAAGAGACACTGGAGAATATCTAACTGGGCAAGGGACCTTGAGAACAGGAAGTCCATCCCAACCCAAAGTCATGAAGAGGGGAAGATGGGAGAGAAAATACTACAACAATGAAGACATTCTAACATCTACATTTATGGCAAGGAGACACAACTATACTATGTTCACTGTGCTTCACTACTGCAGTAATAACTTCTTGGGAAAATTCCAAGAGCTATAGGCATAGTGGCTGGACAACAGGTATCAGACTGATAATAGCAGTCACCTGAAGGACCTTCAGACTGGCTCTAGCAGTAGAAAACAAGTTGTAGTGCCAAGAAAGGTATGGACTGATGGTCAGGTAGCTGGACATTCCCTGATAAAGGCAGCAGTGGTAGCTGTGGCCATTGTGGAATAAGTTGTAATAAGCTGAAGTACTTTTTGCCATAATGATTGTAGCAGAGAGAGATATAGTTAGAGATGGTTTACTTACTTGTTTGCCCAATTTGTTTGGAGCAAAGACCATGAAGAGTTGATGAGACTTTCTAAACTTTTTAGCCTTATCCAAGTAAAACCTGAGCTGTCTATATATGTGCAAGAAATGGAAAGTTATCTCTACTTTGTCATATGGATTTGGGGAAAAAAGACAGGAAGTTGAGTTGCCTGATTCATGGAGAACTATTACTGCCATGGGTGTGAAGGTGGGGTGAGTTCGTAGTGAAACTCTGTCGTAGTGACACAGAGATTCTCCTAGCTGAGGTGATGGCTGTTTTCAATTATATGAATTCGATGCACAAAGAACTGGCAGGGTCAAACAAGGGCAAGATGAGTTTCTCCAATACAAAACAGATGTCCCACGAGGATGCAGGAACCCACCTGGATGTCCTTAAGTGGATAATGCCTTTGAATAGGTTGGGAAAACAAAGGGGGCTGCATTTGAGGCAGAGATCTGGATTTTAATAGAGAAGTAAAAGACACCATTAGTGAAAAGCTCATGAAGTATTTCAAAACCACAGGAAATGTAGCAAGCAGAAGTTGATGGTCCTTTGTAACAATACCTTGAATTTATTTCATTTAGAAATGTATAACTTCTTAGTACTGGTCTTCTGGCCTCTTTCAGGATAAGCATTACATCCCTGTCTAACAGCTGGCACTGAGAGGTAAGGGTCACATCATCCAGGTTGCTACCCTCAGTGTTTTCAAGCTGGAGTGGATGGTGGCTTCTTTATTCTGGGTTAAGTAGTCCACCTCCTGTGGTAGCTGTAACATGTGCACTGGCCCAGCAATCCAGGAGCCTCAATCCTCACCACTAACACCAGTGAGGGGCGTCCATATAGGAAAAGGATAACAAATAGACACACAGTAAAGTACAATTTCCCTTAAGAGCACACATAGATCACAGTCAGGCTGGAGCTGGTTTCTTCCTTTCTCTCCAGGTCCCCAATAAGACTCCCCACTGGCACAGCTATAGGGTCCAGATCTCAGCCTAGTGGGCAAGCTAAAACCTCCAGCACCCTCTCTGTCCAACCAGTGCTGTGTGTCCCTGCCCAAGTAGCGGACACACACACTTTGAGATAAGAGTTATATACAACCAAACACACACTCCTGGGGAAGGCTGGCACAGGTTCTCCAGCTGTGCCCCTTTTCTGCCCAGTCTAAAAAGTAGCACCAGTTGCCACCACCCACTAATATCAGCTACTCAAAGGCCCTTAAAAGGGTGCCCAATTATTACTGTGCAATATTATTATCCAAATGGTAAGTGTGACCAACAGTCGAGACTTATTTGGAGTGACTTGCTACAGCATCACTATATACATGCAATGTACACTAGAGCTTAAATTATCTCTACACAAAACAGCCACAGTTGAAAGGTTTAAAAATATTTAATAAATAATAAAAACACAAGACAATGCTTCTTACTACACAGTGCTAGTCAAGAGTTCAGAGATCACAGAGAAATACTTAAAATAATACTGTAGAAAAGTTATAGCATCAACACAGAAAAACACAGTCTAATCTTCCTAATTCCTAGCTATTTCTAAGAGAAAACACAGTTCTAAATGACGTACATCTAGAGCAAGACAGTGCTGATGATGTTGGATGTTCTCAAGACAAAATGCTCAGAGTTCTGATTCTGTCTCTTTAAATTGATAACACAGAGCTGCTTCACATGACATCATTCTTCACACTTCTCTGGTGTTCCCAGGCTAACAGAAACTACATTTACATTCTTTACACCTGGTCAGAAACCAGAGCAATAAAGGACATTTATACATGCAAATTCTAGCCATTAACTCTGGTCTTAAAACAATAGGCAGGATAGGATGCCTCCCTCTAGACATATCGGCTCTGAGTTTTGACATCAAAGAATTGACTTATCAGCTTTGCTACAGCAGACTGCATGGTTACATTTTTGAAGTTAAATATCCAATGCAGTCTTTTCACATTTAAGAGGCAAAGCCTGTAGCTTACATTAATATTTACAAATGACAGAATTATCTACAAAATTCTATCTGGCTAGGCTGGCAGTCTTCGCCTATCCTCACAGTAGCAACCATGGTTCTTGTCTTCTCAAGTTGTGTATGAGGGAAGCAATACTTCTTTTGTTAGAAGGCTGCAATTAAAATCATGCACAGCCATTCCTTGATCTTTACCAGTAACACCGGGATAAGTGGTATGTGAAGAAAAGCACACAGAAATAAATCTGTCCATGAGAAGAAGTTGCCAATTCTCTAGACCCTGTTTGTCTGGAGCCCTTGAATGTACTGTTGTTTAAGAACTTAAAACCACTGATGTCCTACTGATCACCGTTGCTAGATTCCAGTACTGATGGGTTACCTTGACGGGGTAACTTGATGTCCAACCAGCTTACCAAGGCCAAAACCTTCCATATACTTTTAAGTCCAATCTATGACTGCAGCCTAAATGTGTAGGGTACATAAGTGGACTTAAATGCGGAAGATATTCAGACTTTCAACAGCCAGGAGACCCTGAAAAATCCTGAGGAAATACAGCAATAAAAAACAAGTCAGATAAGAGGAGGAGGAAGGAACCGGTTTTCCCCCTTGGCCCACAAGGTGCACAGAGGTCACTACAAACAGCAGGGGGGGAAGGAGGAAGGGATGCAGTTTTGCAACAGTGATCACTTGGACATCTACTGTTATGGTAAATTCTTACACAATTTTACTATACCCTTCCTTAGAACACTGTTGTAGTACTCCAGTACTGATGAGCAATTCCCAAAGCTTAAAGGTTGGATAGGGTGGATAGACCAGAGACAGGGTAGCTATTTACCAATCCCAGGTAGGACAGATCTGGCAAAGCAAGTCCTTGATCTAGAAAAAGCATCCACTCTGTGGTATCTTGTGAAGGTGTGTACAGAACAGGTGAGTACTTGCAGAATAGCTCTTGAGTCAATGCCTTTGGAGAAGGCACCAGAAGAGGATACTGCTCTGGTGGAATTTTCACAGGAGAAGACAAGGACTAACATGGAAAGTGTAACAAAAGGAAATAGATTTTGAGATCCAATTGGTGACGGTCGTGTATAGGAGACAGGGTTGTCCATCTTGCCTTCTTGGAACAAAATAAAAAGTTGGATCAGTTTTTTTTGACTTATCATGGTACAATCTAAGCTGTCTATGCACATCCAGGGTGTGGAGAAGTCTCTCACCCCTGTTCTGTGGATATGGAAAGAAGGTAGGTAAACGTATAGCCTGGTTGAGAGATAATTTATTTACCACCTTGGCCATGAAACAAGGGTTAGCCTTTAGCAAACCCCTATCCTTTTGTAAGATAAGAAAGAGAGGGGTAGCCATAAGGACTTGAAGCTCAGAAACCCTCATGGCAGAAGTAACGGCAACCATAAAACAATTCTCCAAGTCCAAAAGTTTAAAGAGGTGTAGACCACTGGTTCAAAAGGTGGTAAGACAAGTTTTTCCAAAACAAAGATAAGATCTTGGGGTGAGGTAGGATGTGGTATAGCCCTCTTGGGTGGAATCAACTGACTAACGCCCTTCAGAAATGGTCTGACCTCAATCCTACAAATAAAGAGAGGATTTAGTGGCATGCATGCAGAAATAGTGGACAGGTGTGCCTTGACTGAGGAATACGCTAGTCCAGTTTTGAGTAGCTCACACAAACAGGAGAAAACAGCTGTGACTCTCACATGGAGGGGGTTCTCATTCTTAAAGACAACAGAAAGAAAATATTTTTCATATAGATATGCAAGGTTTTCTAGTGGCAGTTTTACTTGCCTCATGGAGCGCCTGAAGCATGTTTTCAGAAAACTGGTGTCTGAAAGGAATTAAGACTCTGCCATCCATAGTATCACACGGACAGCCTACAAGTTGGGATAAAGCAGAAAGCCTGCAAGTTGGGATAAAGCAGAAAGCCGTTCTGTGCAAGTCCATACTGTTGGGTAATTTGTAGTGATGGCCCTTTACTACATGAAGGGAGAACCATTGCTGCCTGTGCCACAAGGGACTCACCAGCAAGATATTTGGATTGTGCTGTTAGATGTTGAATGTCTTGGATTAGAGAAAGAGGAAGAAAGTTTAGAGGTACTCTCGAGACAGACAGACAGACACAGACAGACACACAAACAGAGACACAAAAAGACACAGACATACAGAAAGAGTCACAGACACACACACAGAAAGAGTCACAGAGACAGACAGAAAGAGAGTCACAGAGACAGACAGAAAGAGAGTCACAGAGACAGACAGAAAGAGAGTCACAGAGACAGAAAGAGAGTCACAGAGACAGAAAGAGAGTCACAGAGACAGACAACAGAGAGACAGACACACACACAGAAACACAGAGAGACACACACACACAGAGACAGAGAGACACACAGGCAGACACAGAGACACACAGACACACGCACAGAGACAGATGCACAGACACACGCACAGACACACACACACAGAGACACACAGACACACAGCCTCCTTCCCTCTAGGGCCTGGGAAGAAGGAATTCTGGAGCAAAACAGCTTGAGCTGTCTGTTCTGAGTGAAAGCAAACAGATCTTGTTGAAGGATACCCCCATTTGTGGATCTGCTTTAAAAATCTGCAAGAACATTGTCTTTGGATGTGATGTAAACAGCTTGTTGAAACAAATTTACTTTTATTGTTTGATCCCATGCCAGAAGAGCAAGCCTGCACAGCTAGTAGGACTAAACCAATAGGTTTCTCCTGCAGTTTGTTGATGTACCATGATTGCAGAGCTGTCTATGAAAAGCCTGACAGGATCTGGGTTCCACAAGAGAGAAAACATTTGAAAGGCTTGAATAAGAGCCTTAATTTCTACAACACTGAGGTGTCCCTTTAGCTGTTTGGGGACCACTGGCCCTGAGCTGATGAAGAGCCCATCTATGCTCCCCAAGCCAAATCTGATACATCTGTATGCAATCCCTGGTTGGCAGTGGGTGAATGGAAGGGAAGGTCAGGACTGAACTGGATTTGGAAATCCACCACTATAACTCTTTCTTCAGAAAGGGCAAGAAAAGAATTTCTAAGTCCAGTTGGTGACAGTGCTAAGACCAAAGAGATTTTGCGTACTACTGGATCTTTCTCATGTGTAGCTTGGTAAACTGCACTATGGAAATTGTTGCTGATATGTAATCCTTGGTTCTTATAATTTCCCTTGCAGAAGTAGACTGAAGGGGGAAGTAGAGACTGGAACAATGTGGAAAAGGACTGAACTTTCTCCTGGGCAAGAAAGGCAGTCAGACAAGTATTCAGTCTGCAACCCAAGAACACCAGATCCTGGAAAAAGCTTTTCCATATGTAGAATTTCTGATAGTTTTTGGAAGAAGTCTTTTCCAGGATTATTTTCTACCCTTCTGTGAGGTCTTCTACTCCCTATGGACAAAGGAAGTGGACATAGAGGGGTAATTTAAGTAATAACATGAGAACAATTTATTTTAAGTTTTGCATCATTTTGCACTTCTCTTGCAAAGTCTTGGAAAAGCTCTGCTGTAGAAGGGCCAAATAAAGGTCCCAGTTATGGGGGGAATCCAAAAGCTTGGCCTTAACATCCTCAGTAAGGGACAGTAGGACAAGGGAAGCAAATCTTCTGAAAACAGATACAGTGGCTGCAGCCCTGGAATGAGTTTCTGCAGCATCACAGCTGCATTTAATGGAATATCTTGCCAATTGTGAAGCTTGTCCAAGCACAGAAATCACTTGTTGCAAAGTGTCTGAAGCCTAACAGGCATAGTTTTAAGTCCCCTAGAATGTACAAAAGGTATTTTGTCTTGTGAGTTTGGTAATATAATGCCTTAAAGGCCAAGATGGCAGAGATATAAACGTTATCATACCCGTCCATGGTTCTATCACCTCTGTCTGATGGCAACACATTAGCTGTTGGCAGAAGCTTAGTAGGTTTATCATTGGAGACTGAAAAAAAAACAGAAGGATCAGCTACCAGCTTTTGGTAGAGTCTTCAAGTCCTCAAGTACAATATAAAACCTACTGGGCTTCTTTGGAGCTGGAGGATGGGAATCTACAGGATTAGAAGTGGATGCAAAAGTATCCAGGAAGACCTCTAAAGCTAAAGGAATGGGAGAAGGTGTAGGAGCTCCCATTTCCAGTAAGCTGTAGTATTGGTTTTGTATATCAGATACTTGTTTCAATTCCCAGTTAACGCAATGCATCATTTTAGTGATAGTAGTCTTTAGTGATAGTCTCCCCAAAAGAAATTTCCTCATTGGGGGAGTCAAGGGACAAGCTGTCTAAACCAGATGCAAGCTGTCCAGCAGAATGAATTTGTGATGAATATGGCAATGAATCTTCATCTGAACTAGATTCCTCCACAGATGATTATTCACGTAGCTTTTTCCGACAGGGTGAGGTAGTGGAGTAGTATACAGAAAGGAAGGGGGTTTTAGAGACAAAATGGCCTTTTATAGGCCCTTATACAATTCAAACCATTCCTTTTGTTGCAATATCTGCATAGGAAAAACATGTTTGGTTTTCTGTTTCTTTTTCTTATGGATGACATCAACAATCATGAAGTGTGGTGGGTTAGAACCATGACAGACCTCAATCAAAATGCCAGTCACCTCTTCTCTAACAAGGATTTGAGGTATGCCCTCTGAAATGATCACCCTCTGTTCCTCCTCCTCAACCATATCAGTATGAGCAGTCTTGTTGGACGTGAGAGTCAGACACCATGCTGGCCTCCTGCGAGTTTGCAGTAGCAGGCTTCTGAGAAACAGCTGGACATACTGTGGATTCCTCCAGCATCTCACCAGGAGTGTCTGAATCAGACAGGAGAGCAGAAGATTCAGGCCAAGTTTTCTTGAAGGGGTTCTGCCATTTTTGTTTACATGAGGCACTTCAGACATTCTAAGTTTGTATTTAAGGAAGACAGCCAAATACAAAGGTTTTCAGTAACAAACAATTGGCAGATATTTCAATTTTTGTAATCATGTTCAGGCCCTAAACAGAACAAACACTGGGAGTGAAGGTCCTTTTTAAGATATCAGCCTAAGCTGATATTAACAAATGTTTTGAAAAAAAAAATACAAGAATAAAGAAGGTTCTCCAATGCAGCACTTGTTTGAATAAGTCTAGGCAATGGTACTGGCTAACAGCAACTCAAAGAACAGACTAACGGGAGCAAAGATGCTGCGTTCAGACTGGTGGGCAGGATAGTCGGAGGATCTTGCGCTCCTACATCCACTTATGTACCCCTACACACAGGGCTAAGGTCATACGTACGACCGTATAAAAGGTTTTTGTTTTGGTACACTGGCCGGACGTCAGGTTACCTCTGTATCAGTATTGGAATACAGCAAGGGTGATCTAAGGAAGGACATCAGTACTTTTATCTTCCTGTTGCCCCACCTGCTTTGCAACTGAGGATTGCCTGAGTGGACACTTCAGCCTAGTTCTGAGATATCCAAGGTCATCATTTGGTTACCTAATGGATATTGGACTGGAACTACTTTGTTCTGGAGACCAGCTATCTATCTATCAATCAATAAAACAGTTAATTTTTCAGGAAGGGGAGAAGCTTTGATCTTGTAGTTTAGAGGGTTTCTGTACAGACGCAACAGATTCCTCAGAACCCACTGAATGTCCTTATGTGAAGCTTTGCCAAGAGAACCATAAGAATGCAAGACGTCATATAACCCACAACTCTAAGGATTTTTCTAACATTTAAGAGATGGTTTACTTACCAGTTTGCTCGCTCCTGCTGGGATGGTTGTTCTGAAATACTATTAGGAAAATTTTGAAGAAAAGATGGCAGGACACTGCTGCTGCTCAATAAAACTTTTAATAAAAACTTTAAAACAAGTGAACGAAGTAATCCAAATGCAGACAAAATTAAAAAAGGTTAGCGCTTTCGGGTTACACCCTTCATCAGACAACAAACACTGCATGCACATTCTTTTTAAAAAGAGTCACAACCAATGAAAACCTTATAGGTCAATGAAACACACGCCTCTTCAGGAGTGTGGGTTTTAAAGGAATAACATCATTTAAACCTGGGGGTAGGTGTGCCATTAAGTCTATAATCCATTTAGTTTCATCCAAGGCAGTCTGCAGCCTGACATCCCCCCCCGATTATTCATTCTAATGTTAACTATCACTCTAAATGAAAAGCTATGTGTTGGATGTATGCATATATGCCTATACAAGGCATTGCTGTCATCCCTATTCCTTATACTTCCTAAATGTTGTAGGATTCTCACCTTAAACATATTTGTGGTCATGCCCACATAGAAACTGGTATCAACAACTGGAACATCCTCACCAGTGATACCAGTTTAAAGGGGCTAATTGATAACAGACCTTATTTTCAATATAGAAGGAATAAGAACTTGAGTGACATTTTATGTAAGGAGAATAGTCTCTCTGAGAGCAGGCCATTTAAGAGCAGGGCAGGTACACTTCCATGTGGTACGTGTAAAGCTTGCAGCTTTATCAATAAAGAGGTTAACTTCACACATAGAACCACCGGGAAGAATGTTGTTTTTAAGGGTAGAGCCACTTGCAGGACCTCAAATGTGGTCTATTTGGCTGAATGCACAAAATGCCCCAGTTTCCATGTGGGCATGACCACAAATATGTTTAAGGTGAGAATCCTACAACATTTAGGAAGTATAAGGAATAGGGATGACAGCAACGCCTTGTATAGGCATATATGCATACATCCAACACATAGCTTTTCATTTAGAGTGATAGTTAACATTAGAATGAATAATCGGGGATGTCAGGCTGCAGACTGCCTTGGATGAAACTAAATGGATTATAGACTTAATGGCACACCTACCCCCAGGTTTAAATGATGTTATTCCTTTAAAACCCACACTCCTGAAGAGGCGTGTGTTTCATTGACCTATAAGGTTTTCATTGGTTGTGACTCTTTTTAAAAAGAATGTGCATGCAGTGTTTGTTGTCTGATGAAGGGTGTAACCCGAAAGCGCTAACCTTTTTTAATTTTGTCTGCATTTGGATTACTTTGTTCACTTGTTTTAAAGTTTTTATTAAAAGTTTTATTGAGCAGCAGCAGTGTCCTGCCATCTTTTCTTCTGTTTTGCTTATTTTGGATTCGCAGGACTTTGGCAAGGCTAAGTGGATTCATTTTGTTTGTTTTATTAGGAAAAATTTCCTAGGGAAGAAAGGTCTTTCATTTTTCTGTGTTCAGCAGGACTCCAAGCAGTCTGTCTGTAGGCATCAGAGTGGATTTCTTTAGATTCGGGGAGAAACCAGGATTGAAATTCAGATGAAAAGCTTCTAGCTCCTTCAAAGAACTTGCTTAGATCAGCTAATCATTCAGATAAGGGAAAATTTGAACACCTTTAGTCTTAGAAAAGGTAACTACTGGAGTCATTTTGTGAACACATTGGAAGCAGTAGATAAGCGAAAGGCCAATGCACATAACTAGAAGCGATTCCTACCTGCCCTGGTTACAGAAGAATTTGATAAGTGTATAAGCAGACATGATATACCTAGATTTCACCACAGGCTTTAACTTTATCTTGCACAGGGGAAGCTACTGCTAGAAAAGCATAGTAACTGGGGATATGACCAAAATTAAAGAACTGGATTACTGCATGCCTGCATAGTAGGACAAAGCAGGTTGAGAGGGATGTCAGGAAAAAGGACAGTAATTATTGGAGCAATGGGTCAGTTCTGGATCTGAAATTCTTCTGTGTGATTGTTTTACATTTACAGCTGTGAAAAGCAAACAATCTCTTCACTGATAACAAAAGGGTGCAATAGTGGAGAATAAGAGAAAGTATCTAAGAGAGACATGGTAAGGCTGACTAACTTGGTAAAGAAATGGTAAAGTACAGTTGTGCAAGTTAAACTAACCTACAACAGTAGATGTTTGAATTTCACACTGCCTCAGTAACATGTAGGGTTCTGTAGCTGCACAACCCCCACACTGGCAGCTTTCCAGAGCTCAGAATCCCCTCCTATGACTCTGATGGAGGATTTAAGTCCCTCCCATGAGGGGAAGCCTAACTCCTGTCAAAGAATGCCAGTTATTCAGGCTTTTAGTGCTAGGCAGGATGACCCAAGAACTAAAAGCAACAATTGCCTGAAACCAACCAACCATTTTGCAGCCATAAAACAGCAACATAAATAAACAAAGCAAATCAGCAATATTGATTGCCATTGAATTATATACAAAATAAGGAGAACGGTGGGTGGGTGCTGCCAGTAAGGCAGTGTGAAATTTGAACATCTACTCTTATAGGTAAAGAGGAGTTATGCAACCACAGAAGGTTCATCATTCACACTTCCTCTGTGACATATGGGTGCTTTCGTAAAGCTTACCCTACTTGGGGTAAGGATCCAGGAGCTTTTTTGAAAATGGCCATCTCAAAGCCAAAAAATCCAATTTGAAGTGCTTCGTAAAGGTACAAAAAAAAAAAAAAAAAAGAAGAAGACCAAGTCGTTGCCTCCAGAATGTGTCTAGAGTTCACTCCTTTCCAATATGCCACTGAAGAGGATAAGACTCTGGTGGAATGTACCTTAACCTTGCCTGGAATAGATTTATCATGGTGGGTGTAACAAAAACAATAGCAGAGGTCAATTAACAAGCAATTGCTTGCTTAAAGACAGGTTGACCCTTCTTACCCCAGAATAGGAAGTAAACAGCTGTTCAGCTAGAAACACAAAATAATGTCCTCAGGGGCAAACAGCAATGTCTAACATTAAATTTATTAAAGGTACTGCTTTAATAAATTAGTTTTTAGATATTGCTGTTTGCCCCAGTGGACATTTTTTTTGTTTTTAGCACTTTTGTTGTACGCCTTTTGTTGGTTTAATTATTCAGCTTTCCTTAATGGCTTAATTCTCTCGAGGAAGAACCTGAGCTGCACGTGTACATCCAAGGTATGCAGAATCTGCTCTCCTTTGTTTTTGGGTTCCAGAAAGAAAACTGGGAGACTGCTTGATCCAGGGTAAACTCAAACACCTTTCGGGATAAAAGGAGGAATAGTGTGCAGAACCCAGTCCTTGTGGAAAATCAGATAAGGTTGGCCCAACAATGAAACCTTGCAGCTTAGAGAGCTGCCTTGCAGATATCAGAGCAATAAGCAAAACAGTTTTCCAAGTGAAGAACCTGGAATTAAAACGGAACAAACAGTCCGGAAAAAAAAACACATGAACAGAAACAAAATCTAAATACTGGCCGTCAGCGAAACCCAACTCCAGAAAAGAACTGCAATAAATTCAAACCATCACGAGTCACATCACCAACACTTTTTCCCAAATTTATTGCAGTTCTTTTCTGAAGTTGGGTTTCCCTGACAGACGATATTTGGATTTTGTTTCTGTTCCAAGTGATGAACCTGAAATCAGCTCAAAAGGCAGGTTCAAAAAGAGATGTCAATTTTTCAAGAACAAAGATGAGATCTCAAGGAGGAAGAAATTGCTTTTGAGGGGGGCTCAAGTGCAATACTTCTTTCATAAACTCTTTGACCATAAAAAGAGATGAAAGGGGAGTAACCATGAGTAGACAAGGTGAGATGGCTGCAAGATGCACCTTGATAGATGCACAAGATAAGCCATCATTGAGCAGCTCACACAAAATATTTCAAAACCACAGGGGTAAACACCATACTGACCCCACTCATATCGGTTTGCCTCCACTTAAAAAAAACTCTTCCACTGCTAAACATAAGATTTTCTAGTAGCATTTTCCTTGCCTCTTTAAATACCTGCTGCAAAAGCTCATGGAACAAGTGCATAAAAGGTATCAAGATAGAATCTTTCCAGCTACAGTAGCAATTGCTCTAAGCTGGGGAACACCAGTTACCCTCTGACACTATGCAAGCAGATCAAGAGGGTGAGAAAGCTTGTGGTAATTGCCCTTGGCAAACCCCATTAAAAAGGAGAACCAACTCTGCCAGGGTCAAAAGGATGTCACTACAATGATCTTTGGTAATTCTTTCTGGATCTTCAGAAGTACCTCAGTTATTGGTGGAAATGAATAAAGGAACATTCCGTTAAAGGGAATGAGAATGCTTCAGTCCTCCAAGCATGACTAAGGGCGTTTCTAACAGAATTTTTCCAACTGTCTGTTTTAAAAGGAGACAAACAGATCTATTTTAAGTATTCCCCACATATGCACCAAATCCAAGCAGATCTCAATCCTGAGTTTCCATTCATAAGGGTATGTCCAGGATCTGCTTAGTTCATCTGCCACTATGTTTTACTCTGAGAGATCTATGAGGCCTGAAGTATCAGAGAATACTGTAAGGCTAGCTCCCAGGCCATCATTACCAGCCAGCAAAGAGGGTATGACTTTGTACCATCTTGCTTACTCAGCTATCACAACTGTGGTGTTGTCTGTGATCAATAAAACAGGACCTGAAGATCTACAAGTGGTGAACTCTTTAAGGTCTAAATCCTTGCTAACGTTTATTTATATGATTTGTAGTGATCAAAAAGACCATTTGTCTTGCACTTGAACACCCCTGCACACTGTTTCCCATGCAGAAAATCTGATGAGTCCATATGGACTGTTTGGGATTGAAAGATATCTGGTCCCTCCACCACTGTTCAAACAATCCAGCACTGGTACCTGGAACTCCAACAGAAGCAGGTGCTGGAACCAACAATTTTTTTAAGCAGCATTGAATCTTTCACATGTGGAGTCTGATGTATGGTGTCATGAGAATTACTGATGTCATGAAACCCAAATTTTGAGGAACTCTCTGGTGGAGGCAGCTTCTAGAAAAGAGAAATCTCTGAAAATTTTCTAAACAGTGTAGACTATGCCTCCTGGTAGAAAAGCCATACTCTTTTCTGGGTGTCATACACCCCCAAAAGACATTTTTTGTGAGGGTGTGAGACAGGATATTTGTAGGTTCAACTTAAAATTAGGAGCAATTGGCAAGTGAAAGTCACTATGAAATAGTGGTCCGGAAGAAAAGGTATGACAGTCTACAAGGTATTTCGAATTTGGCATTTCGGTATGCCAAGTCTGGACAATGTCTCCTTTTTTGGATGCCAGAAAGATTCTGGTGTAAACTACTACTCCTTTTTTGTAGTGTTGGAACTGGCACTCTACTCTTGCTTGCAAATTGTGGAGGATTACTGTGTGTGTGTGTGTGTGTGTGTGGGGGGGGGGGGTCCCTGAAATACTTTTGTCTACTGCCAGGACTAACTTCACTGAATTATTCTCAGCACCCACTTGTCTGATTGCATTTGTGGTCTGCCTGCTGGGTTTAGCTAAAGCCTTGTGGAAGATAAAAGGGAAGGAGGGACAGGAGGAAGGCAGGGATGCTCAGAGTGTTGACATAGTCATTCTTTAGCAGGGGAAGTATGTTTTTTGGGAAATGAACCCTTTTTATTTGATTTAGAAGTATTATCCTTCTGCCATTTCTTCTTAATACCTTGACTCTTGTCAGGCTGGGATTTTTGTTTGTGCTGTCCTTTGAAGTTGGGCACCCTGTTAGGAGACAACTTGGGAATATGTCACATTCTAGACGCCCCTTGCATCAATTTACTGCTATCATACTACTGTTTGAGAATCTGAGTAGCAATAGGACCAAACAAATTCAGAACTTAAAAGGAAAATTCAAAATCTCATTTTTTTTTTAATCCTCAAACATTCTGAATATGTAACCAAGCAATCCATTTCAATACAAGTTCATAGGTAGGTACTACGCAGGTTCCCTGGTTTACATCACCCAAGTAAGTTAATTTCCTGTGCCCCTGTCGAGCAGAGCCACAGAAGTGATCCACGGAGTGTATTTTCTATTTCCCATCCCACTCCTCAAGATTTTTCGTGAAGAGTGCGAATGAGGAACTTTGCTTGACATAGATGGGTAGCTTGTTACAGAGTATAGGAAGTCTCTGGGACAGGAATCTATCCCTCCAGCATGTCCTGTTTATTGTGGTGACAAGGTTTAGGTCCCTAGAGCGTGTAGCTCGGAGGAATTGGGATTACTTTAGGTGTAGCATGTCCAACAGCTCTGGGTTTAACATAACTTTATAGAGATCTCCTCAGAGTAGGTGATATGCTACAGAGTAAAGCTGGAGTTTTTTTTTTTTGAGACTGTCTGTGTAGGGCATCTGTTTGAGGCCAGTAATCCTCTTTGTGAGGTACTTCTGTGGCCTTTCCAGCTGCTGCAGATTTCTTGTGAGGTACATTCCAAAAGGGCGTTGTACTCTATAATGGGTCTAATGATTGCAGAGTAGAGGGGAACAATGACCTCTTTTTCCTGGATGAGAACTCTTTTGTGATGAGGTGTGCCACATAGGATTTCCTGACTACTGTGGCGATGTGATTATCAAAGGAGAGACTACTATACACCTGGGTCCCAAGGTCTCTTATCACACATTCAACGTTAAGTAGACTGCCATTTATGTGGTAGTTCATGGGCACAGAGTTTTTACTAAAGGGGATGACAATGCACTTTTTGGCACTGAGCTTGAGGCCCTGCCTCTGACACCAGGCATCTGTCTCAGTGAGGCCCTTCTGTAGGATGTCCACATCATTTGGGGACTCGACTATGCCTCCTAGTTTGCAGTCATCTGCGAACTTAGTTAGCCAGAGGGCTTCTGTGTTAGCCTGTACTTCAGAGAAATAGATACCAAACAGGAGAGGTCCCAGGGCTGAACCCTGTGGTACTCCACTTGTCACTGGTTTGAAGTCAGATTTGGAGTCTGCAACTTTTACAGTGTGGGTTCTGTCAGTGCACCATTTGGCAACCCATTTTGTGACGTAGGGATTTATACCTAAGTTTAGTGAGTTTAGCTATAATTCCAAAATGGGGGATGGTGTAGAAAAGCCTTAGCGAGGTCAAGATAGGCTGTGTGAACCACCTTACCCTCAACAACTTTGGTGACTGCCTCAAAGAAGTCGATCAGGTTCAGAAGGCATGATCTGCCTTTCACAAACCCAAACTGGGTGGGGTCCAGATTTTGGAGGTTATCAATGTCTTTGTTTATGAGTTCCATGATGATGCGTTCCATGGCCTTGCAGACCAGGCTCATCAGGCTAATAGGGTGATAGTTCCCAGGATCAGTGGTGGCTCCCCCTTTGTGGAGTGGGAGAACTGTTGCTGTGCGCCATTCAGTGGGCACAAAGCTTGACACGAGACTATAATTGAACATGGTGCTTATGTGGGGAGCCAGTTTGTTCTGAAGTTCATGTAAAACGCAGCCTGGGATGTTGTCCGGTCCCATGGATGCTGTGTTTTTGGTTTTAGAGAGTGCAGCTTTAATCTGCACAGATGTGATTACGGGGACTCTGCATTCTTCCTGTATAGATATGGGCCTTCTAGGGGGTGAGAGGGCTGCACTTCTTTAAATAGTGTCCGCACCTTCCAGAATATTCCTCAAAGCAAGTTTCAAAACCAGAGTCTGATTAGAAATAATCTCATTCATATACCACTTACATTCAGCAGGCAAAGATATCTAAACTGTAAAGACATTGCAAAATAAATTTCTAAATGAAGCCCTGAAAATTTAAATTCTAACAATTAAATTACTAGCCTGAGACAACTTTTTTCTGTAAGATTCTAACCATTCGCCAATTTTATCTGGTGGTATATGGTTAGAACATACCTCTCAACTGTCCAGATTTTTGCAGAATGTTTTTGGTCTGTCTCATAAAATTTGTGGTTTTCTGGCAAATCACTGAAGATTGAAGTCGATAAATAATGACAGTCAAACGTTTTAGACTTTTTATCCTTCAGAAAATGCATTCTAACACAAACCTTTTATTATAGCAACTTGTTAAGGCTATAAGAGCAATATTTAAAATTTGTCCCTATTTCTGGACCTTTGTCCCCTCATTATTCTTGGCTTTGTCCAGATTTCGTGTGTGGAGATGTTGAGAGCTATGGGTTGGAAGAAACCAATGCTCTATAGTTAGAACTGGCAGCTGGGTCAGATGATAGAGGAGTAAAGAGAAATGAAAGATCAGAACACACCTTAAGTTTTCTCACAGCTTTTTTAGGAACTGGTTCACTAGCTAAAGCGGTTTTATATGCAGTTTTAACAGACGGGAAATGGCCAAAACATTTGGAATCTCATCCACAGTAAGATCATAAACACTGCCAATCTCTGGTGCAGCTCCAGATCGCTTTCAGCAAAATACACCTCTAAACCTAGCTAGCACCTGTGGAAAGGTGAGCGCTTGCTTTTTGAACATGTTAACCTACGGAAGAATCAGATTGGACGTACTCAAGTGTGTTCACTACTTTCTGCATCACAGTCCCTGGGGTTGGGAGGGTGGCCTAATGGTTAAGGTGTTTGCCTTACAAACACAAGGTGCAGGGCTTGAGTCTCACAAGGGATAATTGGCTAGGCTTAAAATGGCTCGCAAGGGCAGTTAGCTTAGCATGAATCTATGAAACCTATGAAATCTGTGGCATTAGACTGATCTTAAGAGAAGGTACCCCTATAGTCATTCTGAATAGGAGCATAGCCTCAGAGATCAACTTAAAAATACTCTTAGTGGAGGAAACCACATCAGCTCTACACATGGTAATAAACTGATTGTCTCGTCCTGAAGTTTGTTTCTTCCTACTATGAACTACACTAGAGAACAAAATATCTGAGGACAGGTTATTATGAATGGTAAGGGGGGTTACCCCAGACCTCTCCTGCACCTAAAGAGCACGGCTCTCCCATACCTGAACCAGGTACTGGAACAGTCTCAGAGGATGTGACGGACCCATGTACCATAGAGAGCTGTGAGCTCACACCAGAGGGTGACAAGAAAAAAGTAAGTGGTCTGCAGGGCAGCTTAAGGCAACAACAGATTCACAAACCACAGGCTGAAGCTTGTTGTGTTTTTTCCTTTTTTGGTGCGACTGGATTTTGTGTGTGTGTGTGGGGGGGGGGGGGGGGCACAGCCATATCAGGATCCCACAAGTCAAGGTGAAAACACCAGCCAAAACTATACACTGACACTACTAAAGGACTAGCTAAGGGTAGCAATAACAGAAAATATGAACTATGCCCATCACAGCAAACGGGGCTTAACTGATTAAAATACAAGAGAAACAGTTTAAATGTCCAAAGCCTTCTTCCAGAAAATGCAGTGTAGTAAACATACAGTCACAATATCAGGTAAAATTTACTTGTCCAAATAGTGACAAAAATCGAATATATGCCCTAAAACCAAATCAAAATCTTTTAAAACAGCACAAATTAGCATTTACCTAGAGATTCCCTTGTAGGAAATGAAACAATCTTCACATAGCATGCAAATAAAGCAATTTGCGGTAAAATCTTGATTTAACAATAAAAACTGCTATAGCAGTGTTAAACCAGTAGTAAATATAAAAATGAAAAAAAGTTCTTCTGTCAGAACTTCCTAATGAAGCAGATAAACGGAAATAGATTTCTTGGTATCCTGCCAAGCAACCATCCCTACTGTTCAGTTGACAACACAGAAAGTACAGTTGTGTACACTTACCATAAACGTAGATGTTTAAGTGTATTCACTGTTGCAGTCATCACATTTGGGTTATGCGGAAATACTAAGCCTCTGGTATTCGGGCCGGCCGAGGGCTACCCTGGCAGGGATATCCCAAATGTGATGACTGCTTCCGTGAAACACAAAGAACATCTTCATTTTCCTAGTACTAGTCATAAAACACTTTAGAAAAGTCCCATAACAGCTTAAAAGAAGAATTAAGCATACAAACACAGTAATAAGTTAGAATTAACAGCAGTTGATATAGCAAGTATATTAAAAAAAAGTTACACACCCATCGCTTTTTGAATAAAACAGAAAAAAACCGAAATTATATAATGGGGAAAAAACAAGAGGAAGGGATGATCTTATCCGAATTTAGAAGCCGTAATCCAACAATGTGGTCTGCTGAAGAGATTCAAACTGTACGAATCCTTCAGCTGGCACTGACCACACCACAACTGGACAGGATTTTGAGCTCTGGAAAGCTGCCAGTGTCAAGTTTGTGCAGGGATAGAACTCCCTATGTCACTGAGGTAGTGTGAAAGATGAGCATCTGAGGTTCAGTGTAGACAAATGCAAAGTACTACATCTGGGTCACAAGAACCCTGGTGTGAAGAATCAGGTAAGGGATCAAAAAGTAATGGATCACCCCAAGCACTGTGATTAGGCACCAGCAACAAGAAACAGAATTCTTAAGCGTATTTTCTCAAGGCCATATACTCTAGAACAGCAGTAATGTTTCCACTTTGCTAGGCCCTGGTAAGTCCACATCATGTACTTTAGTAAGCGGAGACAAAGTACTATCAAATCCTCTGAAACAAATGATTTTGCCAGAACAGGGTACGTTCTGACTGCCACAGCAATTCCAGAATGGAGTCAGTTTCTATCATGTACATAAACTACCAGTCTCTAGCAGAGACGAATTTTGACAAACTCTGCTCCCCTCCTTCATTGTGGCCATAGAAAAATAGTAATGACTGCTACAGAGCTGAGTGGACAACATTTTTTATAGGACATCTTAATGAATAATCGGGCAGAGAAGCAAGGTGGTTTTGAGCTTGACAGCTCTTTGGAGTTTGGTTGCCTTTTTCCGTCTAAACACCTAGGAAGACTTAGCAGGGGAGAAAGAGAAATAATTGTGCACATTTTCAACCTACTCTGAATGTCTGCAGTGAAATGCTGAGATGGTGTGCCAAAGCCTTTCATCTCCTGAAAAAGTAACTCTATTGTACTGCCCCCCATGGACAGAGGTGGTGGCTGTTACAGTTGTAAGTCACTGTATTAGCAGTTTCAAAAATTACTGCAGTCCATGCATGGAATCCTACAGGAGATGCTCTGAAGGGAAGTTTCCTGAACTCAGAGTTGGGAAAGGCAGGCGGTTCTAAGCTTGCTCTGTCAAAAAATTCTGGAAAGCTGACATACAGGATATTTTTTTTCTATATGCGTCCCCCCACCTCTGAGACACAGACCATTAAACCTCTCCCAGATGAGCTAGGCTTATTCATACCACAGTGGGGAGGGCTTCCATCTTTCAGATCCTTTAGGGTGAGAACTGTTTGGACAGGCAGTTATCCTGGTAGACTTCAGGGTGCTTGTGCTCTTGCTGGCAATGACAGCATTCAGAGTTAGCCTAACCCCACCTCATGTGCAAAGAAATGAGCTCTCCATGTCCTACCATCTTGCTAATGAGAACTTGTGCCATACAGTGGCTTAATGGGCCACAAATGTCTGCTTTCATAACTACTCCAACTTGCTCCTTCTCCGAAGGTGCACAGAGAAGGTATGCATTTCCCTTCTGCCCAGCTGGCACCCTCAGTATGGACATGCCCATCCTATGCTTCCTGCACCATCAAGCACCAGAGACATTAAATAAACTTGGGTCATTTCACTATAGTTGACAGAGGATGAATAAAAGACTGCATCCAAATTCACAAAAGAATGAAGCCTTTATCAATTTTGTATACAGAATGACAGAAGCTTCCTTAGATAAAACACAGACTACTGAAGTTTTGGAGACAGATGCTGATCAAAAAAGATACCACAGGAATCTGCTTTGGTATGTGATAAATCTGGCATAGATATGGGTAGCACTGGTGGAAGGTGTCCAATCAAATGATTAACATTTACAGCTCCTGGAAAAAATCTAGGAGTTCCCAAGCAGCAAACACAACATTCCTAGCAACAGGCTCTGAGGAAGAAAAAAATACACAGTTCATCTTTCTTCCTGAGATAAGATAAGGCTTAAAATATATATATAAAGGGAGGGGACAATGGACAGATGGTCACTCCAGAGTAGATTAGTAATGAGCCACAGGGCTTCTCCAAAGATGACCTTTTAAGCATTCAAGACAGAAAGAATTTATTATGCCTGATGATTCCTAACAAAGAACTTCTGCTTCTTCAGAATCTCCAACAACCAAGGACTAAAAAAAAGATGAAAAGACCTCCATCACCTCAAATTCATGTGTGTATACTATGCTAACAATTACAGGACTCTTTAAGCCTAGCCTTGCACCCCAAATTTATCTGATGAGTATAGGGACCTAAAGATTATTCTAAGGGTTTAAGTAGGCTAGGACTTGAGTAGGCAACCATTTACAAGCTACCTCTTTACATTAGAGACATAGGTGCTGGACCACAGGGTAAATTTTCAATTTACTCATACATTGGTCCAAATTAGCCTTGAATTGGGTTAGGGAATAACTTGGCTTCACATGGATGGGAAGCCTGTTCTGGACAAGAGGTATTTTCTGAGACACATTGGTCCCTCCAACATATACTGAAAGTCACAAGCAAGCAAGTCCTTAGACTGGGTATTTCTGATGTTATTTATTTTACAGATATGCAAAAAATCCTTCAAAGTGGGATCGAAGTATGTCTTGTATGTCAAGCATAGATCATTCCTCAAAAGTCTGTGGGAGACTGAGCACAGGAATAGGGCTTTCAGGCAATCAGCATAGGACATGTTTATGCCTTATATTCCTTTTTGTAAGGAAACTTTGCGGACATTCCAGTTGTTGCATGTGCCTGCTCAGGTACATACTGAAGTGGGGTGGGCGGTGTTCTCAATGACTGGGCCAATGACAGCCGAATACAGTACAATTACTTCCTTGGTCTGGATGCCATAACTTTGCTTACAAGTTGGGCAACACAGAATAATTTCCTTACTACTGTAGACATATGATGGTCGAAGGCCAGGTTACTGCTTACATATGTCCCAAAATCCCTGACTACTGGATCTACTCTTAGGCGTATGTTATCAATTAGTTTCCAGGTGTGGCAGACTTCCCAAAGGATATTATTATGCATTTCTTGGCACCAGTTATTTCTCTCAGTCAGCCCCTTTTTGGAGGATCTGTATATTGGGGGATTCTACAACTGCATCTAGTTTGCAACAGTCAGACAGAGGTCCATCAAGATGGCCAGTAAAGTAGAAGCCAAAAAGGAGTGGATGCAGCACTGAGCCCTGAGGGATTCTTCTAGAGATCAGCCTCTTTATGAATGTGGATTCCTCTACACTTACTTCTTGGGTCCTATTTCACAGTGACCAAGCTATCCATCGAGTGACACCAGGGTCTATACCAAATTCCATGAGTTTGTCTACAATGACTAAGTGGGCTACTGTATGAAAGATCTTGACCAGATCAGACTTTCAAGTTGGTTGCACACTGATCAACAGCTTGACTTCAGCTCTCTCAGTGTTAAAACAGAAAAAGGAGTGCCACTGAAACTGTTTTTTGTGTAAGATTCAGTTAATGGCTAGTAAAGTACACTACCTGGATGCCGGCAAAGTAGTTTGGAAAACCTGAAAGCCTGAAAGAAAATCGATCAGAAAAGGTGGAGGAAACACTATCTGGGTAGAATTCTGCAGTCATTAAGAAAAAGCAATTCAAGCCTCAGCTTTGACTCAAGAGACAGCTTCAGTAAATTAAGAGGAAAAAAATAAATGTACTCAGAGATGATTAAAATCAATGAAATACTGAAGGAATACATCAACTAAAATAATAAAAGGCTGGGAAAAAATGAAAGAAGTCAAAGTAAACTTTGTCATTCAGAAATCACACAAGTCCAAAAAACTGAACAAAACTGTGAGTCTCCGGACTCAATGTGCAGACAACATATAGATTATTTTACAGACATTTACACACATAACACCTAGCTATTACATTACAGACGTGCAGGTAGACAAACTAATACTGCACATAATTAGAAACACATTTTAACACTTTTCAGAGTGAACACTTACATGAGACTTTAGTATTGCACAGGTACTTGGTTAAGACACTGCATTGTCTTTTTAAATGCATTGCATTAAAGACGCTTCATCTAGCAGTTTAAATGAACTGATAAAACTGAAAAATCAGAAGCTGAAATGAAGAAAAAGCTGCTTGAATATGAGGCTTCTCAATAATGGTTTAAAAAATGAGTAGAGTTAGAAGACAGCAAACACACAGAAAAATTAAAAATTTTTGCTACACCACAAAAACTGGAAGGAACAGACTATTTATTTTATGAAAGTATAAATAAGCAAATGGACCAGTGTTCCACAGCAGGATATGTAAACTAAAAGGGCACATTGTGCGCATGATCCAAACCTGGCCCTGAGAAATCAGCCGAGACCTATATGCAATCATACCAGCAGTCGGTCCTGACAAAATTGTGGCAGAAGGGAAAAGTATTAAAAATTAGACAAAGCAAGCTGCTCTAGTGACAAAGGGATAAAGCCCTGACTATGGCCCACACGACCCAGATTTGACTGGAGGCTCAGGACACTGACAGGGTGGCAGGGAAGGGATAGGGAGGACACTTGCTGATGTGCTCTCTATGGGGGGGATAGTCCAAAGAGGGGAGTTGCCCTTGGATGTAAAAACAAGCATAGTTGGTGGGTAGATCATAAAAAACTCCCCAGATGAAAGCACAGATGAGCTAACCCCTCCCCCCCAACACCCTCAGAAAAAGTCTGGGGGTTGGGGGGATTGGAGAGTAGCAGGCAGACCAAGCCTGGACATTGGTTATCGGGGGCCAGGCCAGTAACAATGAGGTCTAAAGGGACAAATAAAATGGACACAGCAGAGTGTTTGTGGAAAATTATTATTCACTGTACAAAACAGAAGTGAATTTACCCTGGCAATTGGAATGTTGAGAGGCAGGTGTGAGATTCAAGACGCTGTATCCAGCTGTCTGCAGAGTATTTTTTCCTAGAGGATCAAAGACATTTTTGATGCAGAACAGGCTAAGCATGAAAAAAAAAAAGTTTATCCAACAAAAGGTGAGCTAGGAGGCAGAACGGGGCTTGGCTTCTCATTCTTCTGAAAGTAGAGTTTATAGAGACTTTACCAGTGAAACCTTTCCTTTGTTCCAAAGGAAAATGCTTCAGAGACTGAAAAAAAAGCACAGGCGTTGACTAGACAAATCAGGAGTACCTTGGACTTGAACCAAAGTCTGGTGTTAGGAGGAGGAGATGAACAGGAACAAGATCAGCAATACTAAAATTAGTGAATAAAGGGGAGATTATAAAGTATCACTCACATTTGTGAAATATGGCTTTGCAAGAAAAAGTAGCTGAAAAAGACTGGATCTTTTGTTTACTTTGTTTTAAACGTATGGGTTGATTCATGTTTAGAAGGAAAATAACAGTAGGAAAGTTAACAAATAAAAATGTTTGTCCTTAGTATTTGTATGAAACATTTCAGGAAATGAACTGCATATTATATATAGTAAAGCAGTTTTGTGTAGTGTATAATCATGGATATTTTAAATGTGCGGGGCAGTGACTGTTATATGAGGTAAATATTAAAGACAAGTACTTTTTAGTTGTAAGAAATATAGGCTTTACAGTACAACAAGAGAGGAAAGCCTTAAAAAGCAAGTTTAATGTTAACATGCAGTGATCTCAGGCTGGTGGGGTGTAAAAATGCACTGATTATAGTATATGTGGAACTAAGATAAGTTTTCTTATTTTTGTAAGGCAAATATCTAGATTAATATTTCTGGTTTAAGGTATTAAGTTTTTTGTAAGCAAGAAAGCTTTAAAAACAAGACAAAATGATGAAAGCCATAAAAATGTTCTTGTATCTGCAAAGATATTAGCTTGTTTTTTCCATTAGCAAATGGAAAAAAGAATCAAGATATGTACGGCTGAAAGCAGCTGTACATTCATTTCCCAGAAAAAAATTACATAGATGCATTACTGAGTATTTTTCTAAAATAAGCTGTCTGCAGGTACAAGCAATTAATCTTGAGAGTTCTGAGCATTCCTTGCTGAGGAAATGTAAAATTTAAAGGTATAATGGCAAACATTTCAGTGGAAAATAGTTTGAAATTATGGAAATGAATAAGAGACAACAGCCTCCCTACCATCCTTAATACTTTAATGCACTTAATAGAACAGCATACAATTAATTTTATTTAAAAATGGCCAGTGCAGTTTTTCTTAGGGCTAAAAGTTAATATTTTCTGAAAGAACACAAGCTGTTTTACACATCTAGGAGGGGAAAAGAGATGAGAAAAGAACAGACACCAATTCGTGTAAGTGACAACAAAGGCTGTAGCATGCGCTTTGGCATGGGGAATCCTTAATTTTTGGTTAGGTAATGCCTATGAGTATAGCTGTTGATTTGGAGCAATTGATCCTATCTGAAGGGTTCAACTTCACGTTTTGAGTGTGTGTGTGAAATTAATAGGGGATAGGGTTTTTTTTTGAGGGTTTTCATTAAAAACAAAAGGTCTTGAAAAATGTGACACAGGTTCAAATGGAGATAGAAAAAAAATGTATAAAAGGTCAGCATGTCAAAGAGTGACGGCATGCAACACAAAAAATGGAAATACACATTAAAAAAAATCATGCATAATAGGCGGGAACAATAGCTATTTATAATAATGACCACAAAAGAGATGCAAGGAGATAGTTGTCCACAGAGTTAAGGTAAAGGACTGACTTCACTTCCTTATTATTTGTGAGAAATGAAAAACAAAAACACTTAAATGTTATGATATTAAGCAATGGTAATAAACAGTCTAGAACTTCATATGTAAATTCCTCTTCTATGAAAGTGCCATAGAAAAAACTCAAATAGGCTTAGTCACCAGACTAACTCGGCTTTAATTTATGATCGGTGCTTTTGTCCACCAACAGGGCTTCATCAGATCAGCTTTAAAACATGAGTGACAACCTCATACATAGTAATGAGCTTAGCCTGCAAGTAAAAGCTAGCCTGATGTAACACAAGTTATTTTTTACAATCCAAACTAAAAGAAGAAACAGAAATAATACTAATAAAGTCTAATAAAACTGGAGCTGAAATTGTCAGCCAATCGATTTGCTATATCATCAAGCTCAGTGGAGGAGTCTCCATTTACAATTAGTTTTATACATTTTTGCATACTGCTGCTTAAAGGTGAGCTGTGGTGCTCCTTCCATACAGGTGTAGAGGGGTAATGAATTTAACACATACCTAGGCAATACCATGTGGGATACTGGCTGAAAAATGCAACAGAAATGCCATAGGTGGCAAGAGACTAAGAGGCTAGAAAAGGGCCCAATGCCAACATCACATCTAGCTACTGAAAGCATACTCTCAAGAACCTGCTTAGCAATATTAAACCATGCTTGGGATCATTCGACAAAAATCAAGTGAGAAAACAAGGAACACTGAAGCACAAAATTATATACATTTTTGCATACTGCTGCTTAAAGGTGAGCTGTGGTGCTCCTTCCATACAGGTGTAGAGGGGTAATGAATTTAACACATACCTAGGCAATACCATGTGGGATACTGGCTGAAAAATGCAACAGAAATGCCATGGATGGCAAGAGACTAGGAGGCTAGAAAAGGGCCCAATGACAGCATCACATCTAGCTACTGAAAGCATACTCTCAAGAACCTGCTTAGCAATATTAAACCATGTTTGGGATCATTCGACAAAAATCAAGTGAGAAAACAAGGAACACTGAAGCACAAAATTAGATACAGGATGGCCTGTACGGACCCATCTCGACCTTAAGTGGTAGGTGGACCAACACTCACTCACACTTTGGAACAGTATTCTCTAAAGCCCAAGTTTAGAGTAAGAAACACATTCAGCAGACTTGAGAATCCACTCCTTGCTCACCTGAACAGAAACAAATTGTCCTAGTGAGCAAGTGGTGTTAGAAGCTTCACCATGAATCTTGTTCCCGAAACTGTTTGAATGAATGAGGGGGCTCTTAAATCAACACTGCAGCTAACCAAGACATAACAGGAAATTACTGGCTCCAACTAGAAGATAAACTCAAAGGTGAAGGATCAGAGGCTAGGGTGGGGCATGGTTGTTTTAAACAGAGGCATATCAGGACCCCTTTACTTTCTGACATTTGTTCTATTTCCTTATGGACCCTCCTTATTCTAGGCATTCCTACATAGTTCCTAAACAGTGGGCATGGATGAAGACATGAAGCTTTTATTTGATGCCAGAAAGTCATGGAATAAAAGTAGTGGTACTTCCGAGGCCAGCCCACAAAGTTTGATGGCCATTAGATTAAAATGGAGTAACACACGTGATGTACTGACTCGTGTCAGCTCCATTTATTATTTTAATTAACATTTGTTTACGGAGCAGGTGAACTAGTCCAAGGACCATTTTAGTCACTTATATCTGAAAGATATCAGTTAATCAGGCACTGAAAAAAGAAAATTTCCAAAAATGCCAGAAAGAGGAAAGTCAAACTGTGCAAACAATAAAATAAGAGGGACCCTATGCTTAAGTCTTTTTTACTTTCAGTACTGAGATGATCCACATGAGGAAAATGAAGGCATGCATTCCCTAAGTAAAGGCAGCCAAAATTAAGAGCCTCACATGTGAGAAGGTACAAGACAAACAAATGTTCCACACATTGCAGAGGACCCTCAAAACATGATCTTTTAAAAAGCTTACAGCTTTTGGAAAAAAGCTTCTCTTCTTTAAGAATTATGCCCACAACTCAAAAAAAAAAAAAAACAGGACTGCAATAGACACTAACTTACACAAACATCACTATAAAGGTACAAAAAGTGGATTAAAAATGGAAGGTGCAGGTACTTAAGCTACAGTAAGAACTGCAGATTTGGAACAAAGTTAGTGATCATGAGAAAACAATTGAAAAATGTTGTCGGGTTCAAGAGAAACAATCACAATGTGCATCTTAACCAGTGCCAGGAGTAGGATGAGCAGGACCATACAGCAGTTTATCTTGAGTAACAGTTCTCCAACTAATATTAAAGGAACCTGTTTTAGTGTACATCTGTTTCTTTTCTAACACACACACAAAAACAGCTCAAATACAAATGATACAATTTCATAAACAAGGAGAGAAAAATGTTTATTACTGTACCTTCTTTTCTAAGATCATGACTTAAAGCCGCAGCTGAAGCAACCTGACATTTGGCAGTTAAAAACATAGCCCGACCTTTATCTAGCACAGACCCATGAGCAAGAATAGGTTCGATTGCCATGTGCAGTATACTCAGAGCTTGTTCTGGAATTCCAAGCATCAGCTGAAACAAGATAACACAAGCAGCACTGTAAAAAATTTCAACATTGTATCACTTGTCTTAGGGTGATGGGGTTGGCATAATGGTTAAGTTGTGTACTCCTCAAACACAAGTACAGGTTTAATTCTCACCTTTGAGGGAAACTGGCTAGACTTTAAATGGTCTGCAATGGCAGCTAACCTACTACTTACCTATGAATCGATATGACTCTTAAAAATGTCTTGTGAGCAACTTAATTATAAATTTGTAGTCCACAGTTAACCATAGGGCAGCCACGGTGGTGGAGTGGCTAGTGTTGCCGCCTCACACCAAGAGGTTCTCCGGTTCGATCCTCGGCTGGGGTGCCTTCTGTGTGGAGTCTGCATATCCTCCCTGTGGTCGCATGGGTTTCCTCCCACATCCCAAAGACATGCTGGTAGGTGGATTGGATGCTCTAAATTGGCCCTAGGCATGAGTGCGTGCCTGTGTGTGTGCCCTTCTGTGAAAGGTTGGGCACCGGGCTGGCAGCTCGACACTGTAAAAACTCCACTGCCAATCATGAATGGACAGGTGATCCGCTGTGGCGATCCCTAACCAGGAAAAGCCGAAAGAAGAAGTCCATAGTTAACCATATACTCTAAATCACATTTGTTTCCAAATTTTATTAAATGAAAAATAAAGTTTGTCACTTAAATGTTTTCTAAAATACTTTCTGCTCACTGCACTAGCTCTTATGCTCATTAATTATGAGGAAAGTACTTTAAACGCCCCCATTTGGCATATCTAGTAGAGCCTTGAAGTATGAATATTGCATGCAAAGCTTTATGGAATACTGGCCAGCTATAAATAGACTACTATAACCCACAGACAAAAAATCAAGTAAAAAGCTTGTAATCTGTTGTCCAGCTTACTCATTTGTAGCTGCACACCAAGTATAACATAACACATAGTGCAAGAACAGATGTTGCAACTAGCTCAGAGACGCAGTAGAATCATCATCATCATCTGTCAAAGAGCAAACTTTATCTCCAGTACCCCCGGTGCCCCCTCCCCCAAGTCAAAGCACTGCTCTAGTTTAACAAGCAAAATTATAATTTGAGAGTTGTGTTCAGCCTGTGGTGCTGTACTCCAGTTAGTATCTCCAAATTGCATCACGTGGTGTTAGAGATTCAATCCTATGGTAGCACGCTAAGGAAAGAAGAAAATCTAAGCAGTAGAAAAGCATGGGTAATGGTTCACACTTCACCATTAAAAAGGTCTGTAAGATGAAATACTACATTTAGAAGCATGGTGCTTCTTTTGTGCTCAAAATACACACACACAAATTTCAGGCATGGACAATACTGCCCTTCTGGCTTGCCAGTATTTAACAGTCATCCATGTAATAAATGTCTAAGTTGTTCTTTAAGTATCTAAACTAGTGCTTGCATTAATATAATTTGGTAGTCTATTGCAGGCATCAGCTACTCTCTCAGAACCAATTAGTATATCTCTTATTTCTATATAATCTCCTACACAAGTTGTCTGACGCTTTTCTACTACACTGATCATCTCAAACATTTCCAGAGACAGTTCAATGCATGCAGTTCAGGAGACCATAAAGGAGCCTAACCCAAATTCCCAATCTTCCACAAACACTGGTTAAGTGTCTTGTGTTCAAGGTCAAAAAGATTCAAACTCTGCACCATTGGTACAGAAAGCAGCTTAGTAAGTCAGAGTTTTCATCCTCTGAACTAACTGCCAGGCAATTGTCTTTAAATGACCCATATAACCTGAATAAGGTATTCACTTAAATACTTGTATGAAACACTGCACAAGTCTAGTTATTTTAAATCTTTCGTAACACACTTTTACATCCATGGATGCCCTTTGTATCTTTCTGCTACATTCCTTCCAATTTACTCAGGTTAGTTTACTCATAAGGATTACACATTATTCCATACACTAGTTTGGGCCCAATACAACTTAAAATGATTTCTTCATTTTGGATTCTCTAGACTTTACAAATATTTTATACAGCCTATAATTTCATAACTATTATTAACCAATGGGTCGATATGATCAGAAAAACTGAAAGCTAGATCTATACCCAGTTCCTTAAATACATTCATAGTTTCAATCAGGGTTCACTGTATTGAACAATTCACTCTTCAATTTACTTCTCCCAAACCTCATATGCTTAGTTTTGATATATTTATCAAAACTTTATTCTCCTATGTACAGCTGGTTAATTTAGGGAAGTTCTTTTGCAGACATACCCTATCTGTAAACAGATGTAATGAGTTTGCCCATTTTCAAGTCATCGGCATACAGACTGGAGAAAATCTCAGATGAAACTAGATTTGAAAGATAAAACCTAAACAAGTATGGGCCCAGGACAGAACCCAGCAGGACACCCTGACTGCAACACAAAATTTTCACCTATCCAGTTTGTAGATGGTACTTATGTCCTATTTGCAAGTCATGCAGCTATACCTCTTGTCAATATTACACTAATACATAGTTGTTCTGATTTATTGATAGTGTTGTTCATGTGACGCTATCAAAGGCTGAAGATAGGTCTACATAAATTACATCACAACATACTTTCATTTAGTTGTTATAATATTATAGAACATTGTGCTACAGTTATAGACCTAGTTTCAACATATGCATGCTGATACATAGTTTAAAGTCCCAAACTTTCCAGTTCTGACAATTTATCCAAAATAATCTTCTCCATTATTTTTCCATTAAAATAAAGTAGATTTACAGGGTTATATGACTCTGGGTTGCTCTGTTCCTCTTTCCTTTATAGATGGGCTTAATAAGGGCATGTCTCCAATGCTGAGAATCTTTCCATACTTAACTGATGTAGTGATCACCACATGCAGCAGTACTGTAAATTCATTCTGAAGTGTTCTCAGATCATTATTACTAATACCATATCCACCACGTGCTTTGTTTGGAGCCAGTTTGCACAGTACTTTTTCAACATAATCCAATTTAATTTCAGTATCTGAAGTTGCCTGGATGTTACTTGCACAAATGATCTCTTCCTTTGTGTAGCCCAATTGCTCTGCATAAAATTCTGTAAATATATTCATAATCCTTTGTATTTGGGAATACCTTTTAGAATCTACATATAGTTTAACCAACTTATATATTTACTCCTACCATACCTTATATACCCATAAAATGTTTTCCTATTATGCTCAATATTTTTGCACACATTTTCTACAAATTTTTCCTGATCATGTCTCACATTAAATTTAAATTCTATATCGAGTTTATTTCAATTTCCAAAACTATAGCTCAACTTAGCTTTCCTTTCTTATACTTATTTCTTATCTTAAGTATTTTATTCTTATGGAAATGTATCCTGTGGACCTTGTGTGTCTGATCTGGATGCTACATATTTTTTCCACTTTTTTTGCATTCAATTTACCATTTAAAACTTGTCAGACTCTTTTTGATGTCTTTCCATAGAATGCATCACTCCAATTTCAATTAGTTTTACGTAGTGATCATTTTGCCTCCATATAGTCCAATACTCCAATATTAATCTTCTGTGTATTAGTTTAGATTTCAGTTTGTCAGAATTACCTTGCAGTAGTTTAACCTTACTACTGATCACAGGTGGTGCAACTTGATATGAACAAAAGGTTATGTCTTACCATAACTTGGCATCATGAGGAGGAATGGCAATAGACAACACAGATGTCAAGTTATGGTAAGACATAACCTTTTAATCTGAAGTTGTCTTCTTTAATCTCTCACGAAAGGGTCAGAATCCCCCAGATATGCAACTCCCGGGTGGCCCCATGAAAGGAATATGCCGGAGCTCCATCGAGCCAAAGGAAGCCCTGCTCCTAGAAATGATATCCAACTTGTGGTATGATACAATGGTGCGACTGTTAGACAATGTTGCTGCTGCACAAATTCATCAATGGAGGTTCTAGAAGAGAAGGTGGAAGAAGTAGCCATGGCTCTGGTGGAATGTGCTCTAGGATATTGAGGTAATTCTAAGCCCTTGTGTGAGTAAATGTATGAAATGCAGCCAGTTATCCATTTTGCTAAGGTAACCCTGGATACCACTTGGCCTAATTTCTTAGCAGACAAGGCTACAAACAGTTGGTCAGACTTCCTGTGTTGTTTGGTTCTGTGCAGGTAGAAACAGAATTGTGTATGAACATCTAGAAGGTGTAGAACATACTCCTTTTTATTAGAGAAATTCAGAAAGAACACTGGCAAGTCGATGGACTGGCTGATATTGCTTTCCGTGGCTATGTGGGGCATAAAGAAAGGATTGGTATGTGAAGAAACTCTGTCCTTATGAAAAATTATGTAAGAAGGTTTGGAGGACAAGACTTGTAGTTCAGAAATTCTCTTAGCTGAACTTATAGCCATCAAAAAGATAGTCTTCCATGACAAAAACTTCATGTTGCAACTTGCAGCTGGTTCGAAGGGTCCCAGAATCAAAGCCTGCAACACTACAATGAGATCCCAAGAAGGGGAGGGGTCTTTGATGAGAGGTCTCAACAAGAAATTAACTTTCATAAAGGATTTGCATAACCTAAAGGTGAACAAAGAACAAGATTGACTTGCAGTGTGAAAATTGAAGCTTGATGGTAGAGAAGCTAGCACCCTCTTCAAACAGAGTACTAAGAAAAAGCATAACATCCGAAACTGGTGCTGAGAAAGGTCAATATTTCTATTTGTAGCCCAAATAACGAACCTTTTCCACTTACTGGTGCAGACTTTTTTTTAGTGGAAGCCTTTTGCGAGGTTAGAAGTATTTTATGGACCGGGGATGTAAGCCTGGACCATCCTTGGAAGTGGAAAAATCAAGCAGTCAAACTCAGGGTGTGAAGGTTTGGATGCTGCAGCCCTGATGGGTGAGAAAGGAGGTCCTGGCTTGACTCCAGTACCCCAGGAGGATATTTCAGATGAGACCAGAAGGGGAACCACACTTGTCGAGGCCGGTAGGCGTCAATGAAGATGATGACAGAGCTCTTCAGCCTGCTTGCCTTCTGAAGAAACTTTGGGATTAGAGGGAGAGGAGGGTAAGCATATAGGAGACCCAGGAGCCAATCGCGGACCAGTGCATCCCTCTCAGGGACTCCACCCGGAGGAGGGATCAGAGTAAAGAACTTGATGCAATTGTTGTTGAAGAGAGAGGCAAAGAGGTCACAGCAAGGCTGACCCCAGCAACTGAAGATCATGTTTGCCACTGACTGACTGAGGGACCACACACACAGAACCTGAAGTGATCTGCTCAGTCTGTCCGCCAAGTCACTGATTTTCTCCAGGATATGCTTTGCAACTAGAAGGTGGTCTGAAGATATCACCCACTCCCACACTCTCATGGCCTACGTGCACAAGGGGTAACAACAGATTCCTCCTTGCTTGTTGATGTACCAGACAGACATGATGTGTGAACTGCAACAGTCCCTGTCACAAGAGGATCTTTTGCCAGTCTAGCTATTTGAAATTTTGTAAATATTAATATGATTTATATAGAAGTGTGACACATGCAGATACTGCCAGCACAGCTGTCTGGAATTTTGTAAATGATTATATGTCAGTTGTGAATGTCAACATGACTCATATGCTTGTGTTACAAATGTATTAGAACTGTATGTTATGTGTATATCAAAATGCTGGTACAGAATTGTGAGAGAAAATGGTTTGTACAGTACTGAGCTTAAAGATGTATCCACAGTGTACCCTACTGGAAAAGAACAGAAATGTATATAAATTACTGTAATTGTGTAAATGTATATGTTATAACAGTGGGAAGTGGCACATAGGTTAACTTGCAAATCGTCAGTAAAGTAGTTGAAATTAAATTGTTTTATAACTGGGCCATAAGAAATGTCATTTTCAGTTTCAGTGGAGCAAGGATGCAGTATGTCTAAAACTAGGGAGCCTTCTGCATTGTTTTGTAAGTGTTTTATTGTTTTATGTCTTCCAGCAGTTGCAAACATCTGAAAGCTATGTATTTTCACAGGGAAATGCTAAATGTTAGCAGTTTCTAGCAGTGGTGATTTTTGAGCCTGACAAATGAAGTCAGGTGACAAACAGTAATGTCATGCTGCAAGTATCCCAGCAGTAATATTTGATATTAATTTAAGAACTCTCTGAGAGTGACTGAGCATTTTGCATCTGTCTTTGACCTGACAACATCAGCTAGAAGATCCATTCACCACATTTGCCTTGCTGTAAGTAAGTTAACTAGGGTACAGTAATTTCTTTTAGATTCAGTAAGGAATATAGTAAATATTAGTTTAGATGTTTTCTGTATTTATTTGAGACTGTCCTGCAATGTTTTTTTCAAATATTTCCTGTGATTTTGAACTCTGAATTTACTGTGATGATTTACTGAGTATTTTTTTGTTCTTTTATTATTAAATGTATTTAAACCTGTCTTTGTGGCTGATATTTGTGAGACATAGCTAAGCTCTGAGAGTACTTGCATATTTATTTGGTACCACTGTGCAGGCCACTCCTAATAGCCTTACTCTTGGTCAGACTACCATTTGGATGAATAGTAACATTACACAAAGTTGGACACCCTTTGTTAAGGGTCTTAAAGTAGCTGATAAGGGGCTCTGGGGGCAATGATAACTACCTTATAGTCTGGGTCGAACAGGGCATAGCTAGAAAATCTGTGCCAGCCTTTCCCCCAAAGGGGTGTGTGTGTGTGTGTGTGTGTGTGTGTGTGTGTGTGTGAGCTACTTGGGCAGGGACATGAAGCACTGGCTGGACAGAGAGAGTGCTGGAGGACTTGGCTTGGAACCTTGGCTAAGGACTCAACTCTATAGCTGTGCCAGTGGGGAGTCTTATTTGGAATCTGGAGAAACCAGCCCCAGACTGACTGTGGTCTGTGTGTGCTCTTAAGGGAAACTGCACTTTGTGTGTGTACTTGTCATCCTCCCAGTGTGCACGTCCCCCACTGTTGCCCGTGGTGAGGATGGAGGCTCTTTGATTACTGGGTCAGTGCTGGGACATCACAGTCCCCAAAGGAAGAGCATCCTGAAAGGCTTGCAACATTAGGAGAAATGCACTCATCTCTAGGACATTGATATGCAACCTGGTCTCAATAGGGGACCATGTGCCTTGGACCATCCTCCCATTGTAATGCCCCCACTTGAAATGGGAGGTGTCTGTGGTCACAGTGGCTATAGGGGGGGTTTGGTTATGAAGGGCCTGCCTAGGAGAAAATTGTCCGACTGTATCCACAAGCTGAGGTGACGCTTGCAAATTGATGTCAATCTGATGGGAAGGTATAGCAGGTGATAAGAGAATGGACCACTGCAAAGACAATGTCCACTGGATAACCCGCACAAAGAATCTTGTTAGAGGAACAGGATTGCTGCTGACATAGATCCTAGGGCTTATAAGACCATCCGCACAGGGGAGGACCTGTTGGGATAACAATTCCCGAACCAAATTCCTCAGTGTCGTTATGCAGTGTAATGGGGAGAGAAGCTGTCAGATTCCTCATGTTCAGTTGTGTCCCTATGAATTCTAGGTTCTGCACAGCAGCCAGGTTGGACTTATTCAGGTTTATAGTGATGCCCAGTGAATGTGATATTTGGATAACATAATCTGTAGCTTGGATGAGCTGATGCCTCATTGGGGCGGTAAGGAGACAATCATCTAAGTATGGAAACACCCGGAAACCTTTAAGCCTCTTGTGAGCTGCTACCACAGCCATGCAGTTGATAAGCATCTGAGGGGGGCTGTGTTGAGCCCAAAGAGCAGTGCTCTGAATTGAAAATAATTGGCTCCCAGCCTGAAGTGCAGATATCTTCTGGAGTGTCTGTTTATTTTGATGTGATAGTACATGTCCTTGAGATCTATTGAGCACATCCAGTCATCCTTGCGCAACACTGGCAGAATAGACTGAACTGTAACCATTCAGAACCTTGACTTCTTTACATAGCCATTTAACCTGCTTAGATCCAGAATGGATCTTGGGTCTCCTGATCTTTTTCAGCACCAGAGAGGAGGAGGAGTAGGTTCCAAATCCTCTTTGTTAGGCTGAGACCTCTTGGATGACTTTTTTGCAGCAGTTGTTGAATTTCCTGTGCTGCCTGCTCCCTCTGACTGGGTGGCACTTTGGGAAGGTTCTTGGAGTTTGGGGGAAGTAGAGAAAAGGGAATGTAGTAGCCTCTGGATATTATGCTTAGCACTAAGTGGTTTTGAGTCAAATGGATCCAGGCTGCTGAGTGAAAAGTTAGTCGACTCTCAATTGCCTCCAGAGACAGACAGTTAGGCAGTGCTTCAGGAGCACTGATAGGGCTTGTCGGGAAAGGTTTCTCTAAAGCCCTGGTTTTGCGGCCCCCCCTCTGCCTCTAGGGTGGCGCCTACCATCAAACCCTCCTCCTCTGTCTCTAGAGGAGGGTTTCTCACGTGGCCCTGGAAAGGCCCTTGAAATTTATAAAACCACATTTTCTTGCCTCTGCATTGACTCAAGGAGAAGGACCTCTGGGACGTAGAAAAATGTATTCCTACAGCAGAAAGGGTGTTCCCATTCTTTTCGCTTTGGGTAAGAGTATCTTGAACAAACGGCCCAAACAGAGAAGAGCCATCATAGTGGGCTTTCACAAAGGACAACTTAAAGGGCTCCGCGAAATCACATAGCCTCAAACAGGCATGTCTCCTTAGGGAAAGAATTAAGAGAGAGAGGACTTACGGCCACCATGCATTTTAATTTAGAACGGTAATACACTCGAGTGCAGAGACCAGAGTCCGGATATTGAAATGGCAAATGAGACCTGAGGTGCTTGGGTGGACGTAGTGTACTATGGGTAAGGGGGAAGAGCTCGAGTGTCTGATCCAAGTCTGAAGAATGTGGCCAAGCCGGATCCAAAGGTCAGATCCGAGATCCTACCATGAGGAGGAATGAAGAAAATAATATCATATGTAATAATTAACTCTCTAGGATCACACACATCCAGTATTGTTCTGCTCCCTTGTAAGTTTGTTTGCAATGTATGACAACTGTTGCTCCTGTGTATACACTGTCAATTTCCTCAGTAATGTCAAAAATCAGTATTACCCCAGTTTCTCTCTGCTAAATTCAAGTCTCCAGCTATTGCCATTTTCCCTTCCAGTGTTTCATGGAAGAAATAATGGACTTCTTCTAGGTCACCAGCAACAGACTTTGGTGGTCTATATTTTCCAACAACTGTAATCTGTTCCAGGGTTATCATTTTCACTGTTATGCAATCTATATAGTATTGCTGCTATCTTTACAAATGTAATTACAGGTCTCATATCAATCTTTAATACCCGTTGCAAGACTTCTACCTGATTTTTTTCTAGAATGTCCGTTACAAAAAAAAAAAAATGATAATTTACACCCTGACAGAACTAGTTTTCAACCATGTTTCAGAAACAATAATACCAGTCTTATGTGAATCTAGTAAACTTCCCAAATTAAAAAAAAAAATACTAAAGCTCCTTGCATTAGCAACCAGCAAAGATGACTCAAATTTTGTCATCCATGAACTGTTAAATTTCTTGACTTGGCAGAAATCCTGCCACGTTAGTCAAACATTGCAATATGTTTGCTGTAAAATTTATTTTCCCTTTCCTTGACAAGTGGACTCTTGTCTAAATATCTGAGAGCCCAAAATTAAGCCTGAATGTCCTATACTCTTTCACTTTTTAAAATGGGTAATTATCAAAAATATCTGATGTCTCTTTCATTCATTCTCACGACAGGGTCTTGGATCCAACCCTCGGCTCCATCTCGGCCACTTTCCACAGACTTGGATCAGACTCTCAAGCTCCTCCCTCATACCCACAATACCCTGCATGCACCCAACTACCTCAGATCTCACTTGCTGTTCCAGCGAGTCAGATGCGGATTTCTCTCTTTCAAGCATTGGGTAGTGTTGCTAGTGTTTTTGCTTTGTAAGTGCCTTTGGTAGTTTTTACTTCCTTCCTCTATCTAGTGTGTGTGTGCTAGTGACAAGCTCTCCTCCTTTTCTCCTGTAGTAAAAAAAAAAAGAAAAAAAAAAAAAAAGATTTATCTTCTGTTTAATTTTTGAAAGTCTTCAAACTTAACAGTAGTTCTTCGTTGCTAAATCTTCCCGTGCTCCTAAATCTATGGTGTTCTATCCCATGCTTCTCTTTCTGGTCAGTTAGTTCTTGGCGGGCTCTCATCATGTCCGACAAGCCAGTTCCTAGGTTTAAGTGATGCCCTTCTTGTGGGCACAAAATCCCCAACCAGGATCCCACAAGAAGTGCATGTATTGCCTGGGAGCTGATCACTTAAAAGATGAATGTTCCATCTGTGCTGCCTTTAACCCTTGGGCTTTGGCAGACAGACAGAACAAACTTATTCTTAGGGGCCTTCTTTCTTCCACAGCTGAGGCTCAGACCCCTACCTTGGCTTCATCATCATCTTCTATTTCGGCTAAGGAGTCAAAGAGGAGGTCCCTCCCTGCCTCCCCAAAGGACACTCTTCTCTGTTAAGAAGCCAAAGTCGTCCATGGATTTGACCCCTTCAGTTCCACAGCAGTCTGCTCCCCCATTCAGATCCTATGGTCTCTTCGGATCCGGGGGAAATTATTTCTTTTTCCCCAACTCAACATCGGCTCCTACTTTAGATTCTAGGCCTCTGGATCCGAGGACCTTGATTCAGTCTCCTGCCCTACCCTCTAAATCAAAGCACTCCCAGCCTCCCTCGTCAGCTTCTTCCAGGTCCTCGAGAAGCTTTCCCAAGGCAGACATGGACAGGATAATGAGGAGGTTACTTAAGGCCCAGATCCAAATGGGGATAGTTCCTGCTCAGTTCCCTGTTGCATCTGCGAGCTACCAGGTCATTCTATCCAGACTCCATCTCCAATCCATTCCCCGGCTTCTGACTGCAGTACGCGCTGGACTACGCACGTAGGAGGGTTCCCTTCCCTCAATGTCAAGTATGCCCTTGACTAGCCCCATTCCAGCCTTATCGAAGAAGAGCGAGTCTTTGAGACGTAGCATCCGGGGAACTGGGATTGGCTCCATCCTTTTCAGAGCCATCACTTCCCTGGAGGGCTTCGTCACTCGATAGCTTGCGTCAGATCCTGTCTGGACACCATGGATCCAATTCAAGTCATGTCCATTTCACATCAATAGCTTCAGCTCCAAGAGATTTGGATAGGGCTTCGCCTGGCCCTTTGGTCTTTTAGGTAGTGGAAAGGGTCTTCTCTCAGTTTGGAGATTCAACCGTACAAGTTCCTCAATCCGCCCCTGTACCTCCTTCGGATCCAGGCCTTTCTTTCTCTCTCTTCCTGCCATGAGTCTTCCCATCTCAAGCAGCATCCAAGACTTCCCTGCTCAGGAGGGATCCTCCTCTTCTGATACCTCCCCAGAATACCCCACTGAGGAGGTTCCTCTGAAGGGGATGTGTAAAAGGTGGCATGGTGACTCCCCCCTGGAGTCCTTAACCAAGGATACTGACTTCAATGAGGGGCAAGAATCCCCCCTAATCCCCATTTGACGATGTCTCCTTTGGAGACATCTTAGAAATTTTGAAGCAGAAAGGTGGGTGGTCTGCCCAACCTCGTTCCTCCAAGGAGTCAGTTCTCTTGGAGGCATTCAGGATGGGCCCATCTATGTCCTGGGTGACCCCCCCCCCCGGTGGATGCCTTAGTGGATTTAATATCTCGCCATGCGTCAAAGGAACCGGATGCAATCGAGGCTATACCCAAGAGGCCAGACAGGTTCTTAGTGTCCCCTACAGACAGGAAACACTGGAGTAAGGGTCCCATGCTCAATGCTATCGTGGCAGTAGTGGCCACCAAGAAAGAAATGGCAGCGGAGACTGCCAATGTCCATCTGACAAACAAGGAGTCCAGTGCATTGGACAGAATTGGGAAGTGCATTTATGCCTCAGCAACTTTTGCGCTGAGGTTGTTAAATTATTTAGCTCATTTCACTCTGCCCAGAGGACCTAGTCAAAGAACTGACAGCTTCCCTCTCAGAGTCCATGCCTGTGGAGGAATTTAAGAAAGTTTCTCCCAAGCTGGCCACTCTTTCATCCACTGCCAATTCTTCGATGAGGTTAATCTCCAATATCACGGAGGATACCTCACGAGCAGCCGGTTCAGGACTTTCCCTAAGGGGGCATATGCCTTGTTGAGGCTATGTGATTATGATTTTGCAGAGCCTTTCAAGGCATCATTTGTCAATGCCCCTAACAATGGTTCCTCCCTTTTTTGGGCCTTTGGTTAGAGAGACACTCACCTGCAGCAAAAAGGATGGAAAGACTCTTTCTGCTGTTGGAATCAAGCTTTCCACCCCTGCCCAAAAGTTCCTTTTCCAGAAACCAGAGTGGGGGCAAGAAAATGTGGTTCCCCAAGTCTCAAGGGCCTTTCCAGGACCCACGCAAAGACCCCTCCTCTAGAGGCAGAGGAGGAGGGTTTGATGGTAAACGCCACCCCAGAGGCAATGGGGGTCCGCAGAACCACAGCTTTAGAGAACCCCTTCTGATAAGCCCTGCCAGTGCTCCTGAGGCGCTGCCCAGCTGTCTGTCTCTGGAGGCAGTGAGGGGGATGATTAGCTTTGCACTCCGAAGCCTGGACCCAATTGACTCAAAACCATTGTGTGCCAAGTGTGATAGCCAGAGGTAGTTATATTCCCTTTTCCCTTATCCTCTGAATTCAAGAAACCTCCAGGACATGTCACCCGGTCAATGGGAGCAGGCAGTATAGGAAATTCGGCAGCTGCTGCAAAAAAGAGTCTCATCCAGGAGGTCCCAACTGAACAGAGAGGATTCGGAACCTACTGACGTTTCTTTTTAGTGCCAAAAAAGACAGGGGACCCAAGACCCATTCTGGATTTCAGCAAGTTAAACGAGTACATAAAGAAACAGGGTTCTGAATGGTTACAGTTCAGTCCATTCTGCTGCTGTTGTGCAAGGACAACTGGATGTGCTCAATAGATCTCAAGGAAGCATACTGTCACATCAAAATAGATGCTGCAACACATATCTGTGCTTCCGGCTGGCAGCCAATCATTACCAGTTCAGAGCAGTGCCCTTTGGACTCACCACAGCCCCCCCCCCCCCCCGGGTGTTCACCAAATGCATAGTGGTGGTAGCCACTCACCTGAGGCTCAAGGGATTCTGGGTGTTTCCATATTTAGACGATGGGTTCCTAATCGCCCCCATGAAGCATCGACTGATTCAAGTCAGGGACTACTTACTTCAGTTAGCACAATCCCTGGACATTACCATAAATATGATCAAGTCCAATCTTACTCCACTTCAGAACCTACAGTTCATAGGTACACAGCTCAATACCAGACAGCAGATAGCTTCATTTCCCCTACACTCTGTAACCATTCTGAGAAATGAAGTCCAACAGTTATTAGTCAATCAAGCCCCCTCCGCTCATCTGATCTTGCAGGTCTTGGGGTCTATGTCTACAGCCATCCTATTAGTTCTCCTGGCCAGGTTCTTCATGCAGATTCTACAGTGGATACTAGCCAAACAATGGCCCATTCTGCCTCAGCCCTTGTCCCCTCACCTCAAATTGACTCCCATCTGCAAACATCATGTCAGTTGGTGGAGTTATTCTGACAATGTTATCCTCGGCAGACCCTTTTTGTCAGTGATCCTCTGATAGCCATCGTGACCATGGACCACTTCCCAGTTCGGGTGGGTGGAGGGGCATAACAATTAGAAGATGGTCCAAGGCACGTGGCAGACTCCGGAGACCAGTTTGCATATCAATGTCTTAGAGATGAGAGCTGTCCTTCTGACACTGCAAGCCTTTCAGGCCATTCTCCCTCTGGGAACTATTGCAGTACACACCAACACATCAATTGTCTGGTACATCAACAAACAAGGAGGAACCCGTTCTTACCCCCATGTGCAGGGAGGCAATGAGAATGTGGGAGTGGGTAATCTCTTCAGACCGCTTTCTAATTGCAATGCACATCCCAGGAAAAACCAAAGATATGGTGGACAGGCACACCAGGTTGTTTTTGACCCCGCACGACTGGTCCCTCAACCAATCGGTAGCAAACATGCAGTTGGGGTCAACCTTGCTCTGACCTCTTTGCCTCTTCCCTCAACAAATGCAGCACGTTTTTCGCTCTGATCCCTTCCCCAGGGGAGTCCCAGAGGGATGCTGTAGTCCATGACTGCCCCCCCCCCCCAAGTCTCCTGTATGCTTACCCTCCTCTTCCACTCATCCCCAAGTTTCTTCAGAAGTCAAGCAGGTTGAAGAGCCCAGTCATCCTCATTTCCCCCCTCTGGCCTCGCCAAGTGTGGTTCCTCTTCCTATGGTTTCCTCTGAAGTATTCTCCCTGGATACTGGAACCCACTCAGGACCTCCTGTCTCATCAGTCAGGGATCCAACATCCAAATCTTCAAACCCCAAAACTAACCGCTTGGTTTCTCCAATTTCAACTTTGATTAGACAGTCCAGGCTTCAGTCCCCACTCCGAAAAATTCTTCTAGCATCACAAAAGGCTTCCACTACAAGGGTTTACAATAGCAAGTGGAAGAGATTTGTTGTTTGGGCTGCCAACAAGAACATCGATCCATTTTCGGCACCTGTCTCAGATGTGTTACTGTTTCGCTCTACCCATTTCAACGAGAGTGCTAGCTTTTCCACTATTAAGCTACAGTTAGCTGCTATTTCTAATTTCTACATGGCTAGTCAAGCTTGTAAATCCTTCATGAAGGGCGTTTTCTTATTGAGACCTTACTCTGGTGCTGCAGGCACTGACACAGGACCCCTCTGAACCTGCAGCTACTTGTGACATGAAGTTTCTGTTATGGAAAAAAGCTCTCTTGGTGGCTGTCACATCCGCCAAGAGGATTTCTGAGCTTCAAGCTTTTTCTTCTAAGCCTCCTTACATAAAATTCCATAGGGATAGAGTGCCCTTATGCACTAATCCATCTTTTATGCATAAAGTGGCAACAGAAAGCAATACTGATCAGTCCATTCAACTTCCAGTGTTATTTCCCAATTTTTCAAACAAGGGGGAGTATGTTCTTCACCTTTTAGATGTTCACAGGCAGCTCCGTTTTTATTCACACAGGACTGAGCAACACAGTCTGACAAGCGTTTTATAGCTTTTTTTTAATAGACTTGGACAAGTGGTATTGAAAGTTACCTTGGCAAAATGAACTCTGATTGCAACTTCTTCATTTATTCTTCTAAAGGGTTGCAGTTACCTAAACCCTCTAGGGCACATTCTACCAGAGCCATGGCTACTTCGTCAGCTTTCTATGCCAGAACATCTATTGATGATATTTGTGCAGCAGCTACATGGTCTAATAATCACACCTTTGTCTCATTACAAATTGGATGTTACTTCCCCGAGCAGGGCTTCTTTTGGCTCAATGGTGCTCCAGCATTTCCTTCCATGAGGGCCACCCAAGGTTCTCATATCTGGGGATTCTGACGCTGTTGTGAGGGTGAATGAAGGCAATAACAGCAGATTAAAATGTTATATCTTACCATAACTTGCCATGTGTCATCCTTCATTCATCCCCACTTTCTCACCCAACCATCCCACTGCCTTTCTTCTTGAGGAACCTGGATGACCTCAGAACTGTCTAGTCCTGTGTCCGAGCCTCTTCTGTTGATCTTTTGTGTCCGAGTGTGGCATGATTGGATCTGGCAAACTTGATATGAGGTAGTTTGGTGGATGCAGGTTATTGTGTGTGTGAGGAAGGAGCTTAAGTGTCGGATCCAAGTCTGTGGAAAGTGCTTGAGCCAAATCTGAGGTTTGGATCCGAGACACAGTCATGAGGATAAATGAAGGAAGGCAACACAGATGCCAAGTTATGGTAAGACAAAGTTTTATTTTCATTCATACTAAACTGACACTATCTGTAAGTGATTTATCAAAAAATATTTCCCAACACCTGTACAAGCTATGTTATTTAAGAGGGCTATAAGCTTCTTACTAACAATCAGGTTCTTTAAAGATGAGATAATTTGATCCAACATGAATAAAAAAACAGCTCTGTAATTTCATGCATTTTGGGTATCCCAAGGCCCTACTCACATCCTGTATTCTTGCTTTTGGTAGGCATAACATTCAGTTTTCATTATCTTCTCTGCAAATGTGTGCATTAGCTCCTTTGATAATCTTCATTTACTAGTACACCATTTCCAACCTGATCTGGAGAATCTCACACCCCTAATTCAGTTGTTACAAAACCACCAAGATTAGTTTTATTAATCTTACCATCTACATAACTTGCAAGCTTACAATTCTCATCTAGCTGTTTTTGTACTTGCACAGCCTAAGCCAAGTTGTCAGCTTCAGTGTTTCTCCTTTTTCTTTCTTACAGTAATGTTCTTTAATCCTTCCAAGTTCAATTTTGATTTCCTCCATTTAGCCTGCATTTGTATTTTTTTCTACCTTATATACATTAGTAATTTTCTTTTTTTTCTATTTATCATCAACTTCTCCCTTTCTTCTCTAACATGCTCTGAATCCACACACTGCTGTACACTTGTATCCTGTGTACCAAAGGTACCATCAGTGGTATTAAGATAAATAGGGTTTGAGTGATCTTTAATAGGTCAGTGCTTCCTTTACTAAATGTGTTCTGTTTGCACTTTGCCTAATGTTGTTTACCTCATCAGCATATATATTACTATATGTAACAGTTTTCCAAGTGTGTCAAAAGCACAAGTACAAGCATCCTCACCAAGTCTAGATGTACTATCAATAATATTAAGGAAATCATCCAACATTTGACATGAGGAACACAAGTCTGTAATGTTCTTATGTGTTATCTGTATATATACACAGCATTTTGTACATTGGACAAAATGTGGGATGACTTTAACGTACAAGGACTTGATTAGACAAGATACTTAATGCTTCATCGAAGTGTTAATGGCACACACTTTTAAAGAAACCACTTTCAGTGGCAACGTAAAGAATTACATGAACAAAAATATCTAAATCAGTAATCACAGAAATTAAAACTAGTGATTTAAGCCAAAATGTATGAGGAAATCACATAAATATTAAAAACACTAAGCTAACCTTGTATAAGAGAAGTACATCATAAAGTAGTTGCTCTAACCTACAGTGCTAGTCATGGAAGGCCCACTAAGAAGCTACATGTTCTTTAAGTCATGTGCAGTTGCACATGCTCATTGTTACTCGTGACTGTGACAAAAGTTGGAAATAGCTAGATCCCTTTAGAGGGATAATGTGCACTTGCCTACAATCTAGCCTTTTCTTCCAACAAACAGCAAGCACAGGTAAAAAGCTACACATCATAATAAAGCTGCTACTGATCAGTTACACAGGAACTCACAAAACACTGGATGGTTTGAGGTAATATCTGGAGTAAAATGGTTTTGCATTGTTAAGTAGAACTAAAGTACATCATTAGCCAAGCAAATACATTCTGCGATGCTTACTGAGATCTTTGAAACACAATTTGGTGCATTTCATATTCTATAGATTTGCATTTGTAGATTAAACTAAAACAAGGTGGCAGAAGAGAAACAAATTATCTTCTACAAGTTTTTCCTGCAACTGAGAAAGCTGGACATAAGCTCCTCTCAATACAAGACTTTTTTTCTATCCCACTGAAGTACCGAGATTGTCTGGGTAATGGAGAAGACTCCCCCTTGTCGCTACTTCCACCATTTGTTTTTTTTTTTGCTATAGAGATACTGCTATCATTGTACACCAGGGTGGAATACTTCTATTTAAAAGATAGGTGCATACATGAATAATTAAAAGCTGCTGTTCCGAAGTAAAGGGACATACTATACTATACTTCCTATAAAAAGCTTCAAGTTTGGCTGTAAAGCCTACCACATGGTTAAAAGGTATTTTCTGAACTAGCCTTACCCTGTCTTAATCTTTATTCACCAAGTCATGTTTAATTCTCTTGACTACTAATATACAGGTCAAAGCAATTATCATCTGGATTCCCATTGAGGTGGTCAAGGCTAAACAAAGCTCTATAAACATAACTTTTCTCTTCCTGCTCATACAAAGCCATTGAGAGCACACAACCAAAAACAAGGTCTATAAGGAGTCCTTGTCTCAAACGGACCGTCTCCCCTATCAACTGCAAACCTTAACTGGACTGAGACATCTTGGACGATTACGATGGAGCTAAACTCCACCAGCTTGCAGACACCAACAAGAAAAAAAAAAAAACAAAACAAAGCATGCACTCGTTTGAAAACTTGGACTGCTTCTCCAAACTTGTCCTTCCCCACCTGTAACAGAAATTAGCACAATCTTCTTAATATACTTTATGTATTAATCTGATTCACTGTGCATTGATCACCAAATTAACAGTCTCCAAAACTCAAATCTTTTTAAGCAGCACCACATCTTGCCAACTGGGAATAGGAGTCAAGAACAGCCTTCTCTGAAAACTTGAAGCACGTTTTTTTTTCTTTATGTAACATGCATCTTTCTGACAGTATCTCTGTTTACCATTTGTTAATACGTAGCTAAACTGGTCTGAGGACATTTTTCATCCCTGAACTTGGTCCAGAAGGCAAGCAGAGCAGTCACTAGCAAACAGCATTTAAAAACTTTACATTGCAAAAATTCGTTGAAGGATGTGCGTCAGGGCTGGTAACTCAGCACGTAAAAATCAACTACCAATCATTAGCGGACCAGAGTTCCGCTGTGGCGACCCCTAACCGGGAAAAAGCCGAAAGACACAACAACAACAACACTGCAAACACAGGAGTGCACACCAATACAAGCCAAAGTGCACATAATCACACTTTACTCTGAAAAACTCCCATATTTCAGTATACCACACCAATACAATACAATGGACAGTTTGGTAGTAGAAAGAAAAAAAAGTGATTACCAAGACTACCATCTTCAAAATATGGAATACAGGGAGTAATAAGAATGGTGCAGAGATAAAATGCAGGAAACAACAGTTATCTATGAGGCAGGTTGCAGTACAATAGCATCCTATTTGTGGTATGATAGCCACGGCAAATGAATTTCAGTTAAAACAAAATATCTATTCAGTGTAGTGTAAGATGATGAATTTATTGGAAAAGCTCACTCAGAATCTATCACATCTTGCCGTGAGGGAAAGTTATTTTGTTTTTGCTTTCTTGTATTTTGTATTGCTTCATTGCCTTCTTTTGTTTTGTGTATTCTGATTTATCGCACTGTGTTTTACTTGTATTCTGCTTTTAATTGTATACCTCTGCAGTCTAAAGGGATTAATGAAACTTCCCAGTCCTCTGCCCTACACAGAAATCTGATTCCACCCTGCTGGACGTGGAAAGAAACTGGCGCCTTTGTTTTTCAATTAAAAGGACCCGATAAACCTACTCCCTGAGCGTAATACCTCTGCAGTCTAAAGGGATTAATGAAAGTATGTGTAATACACTGATGACACTGCTAGCATAGAAGCTATTCCCATACCCCTGTTAGGTGGTTAGAACACGCTATCAGGTGTTGCAGCAGCCAATCCTCCCTCACACTCTGTACCCACATATTTGGCCTTCTTCAGCCTTTTCCTAGCTTCTAAAAGCCCCTCTTTCAGTGCTTCCCAGCTCCGGGATCGGTTCACACTAGATGGCAGCCTGTACCTACTTAACACCTACCTTTAGTGTAGCTCTTTTTAACTTACTAGTGTAGTTTTTCATTATCTCTACTAACTACCCTACGAACATATCTGCTTCTCCCACTACTAGTCCTTGGGGTTTACCGTTCTCCCTTTTTGCATACTGTACTTCTAAACACTTGCACCACACCACACTCATCACACAGTCCCTCAAAACCTACATCACCAAAACACACACATAGAAACACAAAACACACACCTACATTCACTGAGGCTCTCAAAAACCTCCCCAAGCAACAGGGACCTCCAAAGCAGAAACACAAGCAAACTCCACACCCCAACACAACACAAATGACACATAGCCCACAAACTCAGTGTGCCACTCAACCACAGCCCATAAGGTACAACAACGTTCCAAACACTAGTCATAGGTGACTCTATAGTCAGGCACACTGATGTTCCACTCACCAGGCTAAACAAGGAGAAAGTTACTGTCAGCTGCCTGTCGGGTGCCAGGATCCACCACATAATGCAGGCACTCAGGTCACTCCACAAGTACAAATATGACTCTGTCATTGACAATGTTGGTGTGAATGACCTGAGATGTACCTCCCTGGACTACATAAAGAGAGACATGGAGGAGCTCTCCGATCTTGTAGCCCAGGCAGGTATGACCCTAGCCCAGAGTAGCATCCTGCCATCACCCAGAATGATACCATAATACAACAACAAAATGATTGACTTCAACAATTGGCTAAGCTTCTGGTGTCATTCTAAGGGGATCCAGTATTTGTCTGCCTTGGATAACATGATCGACAGACCACGATGCTTTGCCAGACATGGCCTGCACCTGTCACCCTAGGGATTCCGGATACTGGCTAAGGCTCTTGCCATACCTATAGTGCCTTTTTTAGGCAAGGTTCAAATGACAAATTCACCACCATAACAGGTACAAGCAAGCAAAATCTGAGGGTAATGCTACTCAATGCTAGAAGTCTAAACCTCAAAATGCACTCACTTGGGGCACTCCTTAAAATGGAGAACATCGACATCTGGGCAGTGACAGAGACCTGGTTCAAAGCTCCAGAGAGCACCCCTGCATTACCAGGCTATAATTCATACCACACCTTTCGGCCACCTAACCCGGACCAAAGCACTAAAGGCAGAGTCGTGTCCATATTCATTAAGGATAGCCACACCTCCAGGCTAGTTGCATAGCATAATGCATCCGAGATTATCCAAGTGCAACTAACTCTGGGCAAGACCACAATCCAAATTGTAGCTTGCTACAGGCTCCCCCACCATGCCCCAGGATTCCCACTCTTCATTTCTTGATGCACTGGAAAATATTAGGGTACAACCCAACACCCTAATAATAGGCGATTTCAACTACCCCACCATTAACTGGGAAAACTACTCATGTACCAACTCTTTTGCTCAACATTTTCTGGAATTCATAACTTCCAATGCCTTGGATCAACTTATTCACACCCCCACCAAAGGCAGCAATATCCTACACCTAGTCATTACCAACATGGGCGACCGGTGTTCCACACCAGAGGTCAATTCCTCGGTCAGATCTGACCACAAGCTAATCACCCTAGACATCCACATCCCGCCCCCACCCTGCATTAGGGAAACCACTGTAAAAAACTTCTCCAAAGCCAAGTTCACACTTCTTAAGACAGAAGTGGCAAACTTCATGACACCCATGCAGATGGACACTAGAGGTATGAATGCTGAATCCTACACAAATGCACTTCATAAGCACTTACACGAGTGCATGGCTCGTACTATCTCTAACAAAACCAAGATGCTATCCTCCAAAAAAAGGAAGCCAATCTGGTGGTCCTCTGCCATAAACAAACTCTAGAACAGAAGAAAGAAACTGTTGCAAAAAAAGAGTAAAATACCATGACTGGAGGAGCTCCCTGTTCAGCCTCAGTAAGAAGCTGAGATCCATCATAAAATCCTCCAAAGCTCGTTACGAAAATAAAATTGCCACTGACTCTCAAAACAACCACAAAGCATTCTATAGCTATGTCAAGAATCTCAATGGCAAAACTCAGAGCTGCTCTGAGTTACAGCACAATGGCACTAAATATACAAAACCAACTGATATTGGCAACATCCTGGCAGATAGGTTCATTGCTAACTTTACCCCCCTCTCACCCCCTAGAGGGCCCATCTCTATACTGGAAGAATGCAAAGTTCCTGTAATCACGGCTGCACAGGAAAAAAACACACTCTCCAAAGCCAAGAACACAGCATCCATGGGACCTGACAATATCCCAGGCTGCGTTCTACACGGACTACAGAATGAACTGGCACCCCACCCAAGTACCATGTATAATAATAGCCTCACCTCAGGCTTTGTGCCCACTGAATGGCACACAGTGACGGTTATCCCACTCCACAAAGGGGGAGCCACAACGGACCCCGGGAACTACCGCCCCATTAGCCTGACAAGCCTGGTCTGCAAGGCCATGGAATGCATCATCATGGAACTCAAACAAAGACATTAGTAATCTCCAAACTCTGGACCCCACCCAGTTCGGGTTTGTAAAAGGCAGATCATGTCTCCTAAAGCTGATAGATTTCTTTGAAGGAGTCAATAAAACCATAGATTAGGGTAAGGTGGTTCACACAGCCTATCTAGATCTCGCCAAGGCTTTCAACACTATCCCCCAATCTGGAATTATAGATGAACTCACTAAACTAGGTATAAATCCCTATGTCACAAGATGGGTTGCCAGCTGACTCATGGACAGAACCCACACCGTGAAAGTAGCAGACTCCAAATCCGACTTCAGACCAGTGACAAGTGGAGTACCACAGGGTTCAGTCCTGGGTCCTCTCCTGTTTGGTATCCACTTCTCTAAAGTACAGGCTAACACAGAAGGTCTTGGGCTAACGAAGTTTGCAGATGACTGCAAACTAGGAGCCATAATCGAAACTCCTAATGATGTGGACATCCTACAAAAGGGCCTCACTGAGACAGATGCCTGGTGTCAAAGCCATGGCCTGAAGTTCAATGCCAAAAAGTGCATCGTCATCCCCTTTGGTAAAAACTCTGTACCCATGAACTACCACATAGGTGGTAATCTACTTAACACTGAAAGTGTGATACAAGACCCTGGGACACAGGTGGACAGTAGTATCTCTTCTTTGATAATCATATCGCCACAGTGGTCAGGAAATCCTTCTATGTGGCACACCTCATCACAAAAGGTTTCTCATCCAGAAAAAAAGAGGTAATTGTTCCCCTTTACTCATCACTCATTAGACCCGTTATAGAGTACAATGCCCCTTTTGGTATGTACCTCACAAGACATCGACAACAAATGGAAAGGCCACAGAAATACCTCACAAAGAGGATTACTGGCCTCAAACAGATGCCCTACGCAGTCCTTCTCAAACTCCAACTTTACTCTGTCACATATCGCCTACTCAGAGGCGATCTCTGCCTAACATACAAAGCTGTGTCAAACCCAGAGCTGTTGGACATGCTCCACTTAAAGAAATCCCAATCTCCCCGAGCTACACGCTGTAGGAACCTAAACCTTGTCACCACATTAAACAGAACATGCTGGAGGGATAGATTCCTGTCCCAGAGACTTCCCATACTCTGGAACAGACTACCTATGTCAAACAGAGCTCCTCATTAGCACTTTTCAAGAAAAATCTTGATGATTGGATGGGAAATAGGAAATTCACCCCGGGGATCACTTCTGTGGCTCTGTTTGACAGGGGCACAGGAAAATAATTTTCTTGGGTGGCGAAAGCCAGTGTACCTTTTTGGTTAGGCTTATATAGGCCCTAGGGCCAATAGACTACTACCTACATATGAACCTAAACTTGCAATCTACTCTACTGACCTGCATTCTACCTTCCTTTTGCTCTACCTGCTCTGTTCGCCCTGCGGGCTCACTCCGCTCCCCTACTCTGCCCCCAATTACCACCCGCCCCAGTACTCCTAAATTTATCATCATCTTGCCACTCCCCTCGCCTAGAACCACTCCCATTCAATAGATGCAATCATCATTATCCCATTCATAAGACCCAACCCTCTACTCAATCTACATTAATTAACTCCCCACCTCTACTCTCTAACAAGTATTACTTAATTACCCCAAAATGCCTCCACAAACTGCCTTCACACCTCCAACATCAAAACCTTTTTACTGCCTAATGCCCCCAATTATACTTCTCTATCTTCTCACAGCCTACAACTATCAATACCTCCCTAGCTCTCACTACCCTAGATCCAAAACCACCACTATTAACCAGCCACACTGCTCTAAACTACTATTACCCCACCTTTCATCAAACTCTTCTAATGTAAAACCTCTGCATCCCATCCGAGCCACTTATATCAACCCTAGAACTAAATACGATCACAAACTCTTACTACAACTCCAGAAACTTGAGATTAGATCACTGCCTAACCTCAGAGGATGACGACATCCACCCTAACCCAGGCCCAAACCCACCTGATACTATCAACTCCACAGATAACACCCTCACTAGCCTACAAAACTCAAATAAGGCCTCCAACTCTTTCCTGGTGTGTCACCTAAACATCAAAATTATAAATAAGAAAATTCACTATTTACATGCACTCCTGGATGTGCATTCCTCTGACATGCTATGCCTTTCTGAAACCTAACTCAAATCTAACACCTCTGATAATGAGATTATACCCCCCCTGGTTACAATATATTAAGACTTGACCGCATCTCTAGGAAAGGAGGTTGAGTAGCCATCTTGTATAAATCCACACTAGAAGTATCCAAAACTAGTACTCCACAGGCCTTGATAACTAGCAATGCAGAAATACTCATCACAAAGATCCAACTTAACAAAAACAAATCTATAAACATAGCCTGTATCTATATTCCCCCAGGTGACAACACAAACACCTTAGAAGGCATCCTCCAGTGGCTATCCACTAACCACCCCCAAGAAACTATTATTCTCGGGGACTTTAATATCGACTGGAATACCTGCTGATCAAACTTCCCCTTCACCCATATACATTTACATGGCTTCTCCCAGATCATATCTTCCCCTACCAGAATCAATAAGCCTAACAATAAGGAAAGTATTCGATTGGATATTAATAAACAACCAACCCCAGATATATAACACAGGTACCCTACCTGAGGACATTAGTGACCACTTCCTGACCTATATAATCAGAAAAAAGAATGACATCCCTCAACAAACTACCTTTACAACCATTAGGAATACTAAGAACTTTATTCAGACTAATTTCCAGAATGAACTTAACTGATGTGACTAGTCCAACCTAAAACTACTTCCACTTGATGAAGCGGTCTCATACTTTAACTCTAAAGTTCTTGCTACGTTAGATAGCCATGCTCCCAAATGTACTATCAGAACCAATAACAAACTACCACCATGGCTAACCAATGGTACAAGACAAAAAATAAAGCATGGACCTCCTGGAGAGCCACTAAATCCCCAAACGACCACAGCACATATAAACAGTTGAGAAATTATACAAAGAGGTCGGTTATGCTAGAATAAAAGCTACTACTGTAATCTGCAACAAAAGCACCAAAATCAACCACAAAAATTCTGGTCAGGCTTAAACTTCTCCACCCAGGTAAATCATCTACCCCCCCCCCTTAGCTACCCTACAACAACTGCCTACAATTGTTGCTATTACCTTTAACACTTTTTTTTTTTTTTAACAGAAACAGTGCAATCCCTAGCCAACAAACTATCTCCCAATACCTCAAGTACTAACATACTCACACACAAAAATAGAATCCCCTTCAAGTCTGATCCAGTACCTACCTCTAAGTCCTTACTTAAAAAACTGAAACCCACCACCCTTTCAGCAGACCTACCACCCGCAGAGTTTCTCCAAAAAGCCGCTAATGAAATTGCATATCCGATTTCAATTTTAATCAGTCAAACAATTCTCAAATCTTATATCCCCTCCTTCTGGAAAATCTCCCACATTATTCCTCTTCACAAAGTGGGAACTCCACTGAACTCTCAAATTATAGACCTATAGACATCCTATCTCCCTTGGCTAAAATAATGAAAATGCATCCATAAGCAATTTCTAGCCTAACAATCCACGGTGGTGCAGCGGTAGCGTGGTTGCCTCACAGCAAGAGGTTCTCCCATTCAATTCTCGGCTGGAGTGCAGGGAGTGCCTTCTGTGTGGAGTCTGCATGTCCTCTCCGCAGTCGAGTGGTGTTGCAAAAGACATGTGTGAATGGGCGTGCCTTCTTTGAAGGTTGGGCGTCGAGCTGGCAACTCAGCACCATAAAAATCTACTGCCAATCATTAGCGGACCAGAGTTCCACTGTGGCGACCCCTAATCGGGAAAAGCCGAAAGACAAACAAGCAATTTCTAGCCTACCTAAATTAGAACACTCTCCTAGCCCCCTCCCAACACAGATTTAGACCTTCCCATAGTACAACCTCAGCCCTTCTCACACAATAAATCAAATCCGTATTGACAAGCTCTCCTTTCTAGACCTATCCAAGGCATTTGACATGGTAAATCACCAGCTACTCATAGACACACTAAAATCACTTTCCATAGATAACCTAGCAGTTAGCTGGTTTCATTCTTACCTGAATGGCAGACAACAAGCTGTACTATGGAAAGAGACCCCATCTCCCCTTTTACTAGTCACCCTTGGAGTCCACCAAGGATCTATATTAGGTCCTCTCCTATTCTCCATATTCATTAATGACCTACACAAAGTCATCCCAGATGCAAGATGTATTTAGTATGCAGATGACTCCACCCTAATCTGCTTTGCCACCTCACCCACAGACTTACAATCCTTATCCCAAATCACTTTCAGCAAGTAGAGAACCGGCTCATTAGTCGCCGTCTACTATTAAACCCAAATAAAACCAAACTATTACTTTTCTCCCCTACTTGTAAGGTCCCATCACCACCTCTCACTGTAACATCAAACAATGGCACCATAATTTCACCAGAACCTTGTACTAAACTACTAGGGGTAATCATCGACAACCTGAAGTTTGATGCTCACATAGACAAAACTATCAAAACAGTTAATAAGAAACTAGGCTCTTTATACAGGATTAAACAATTCCTAACCCCCATCTTCCAGAGCTGTTATTGCCCGGACACACCTATCAACCCTTCTTTATGCCTCACCCATCTTCGTAAACCTAAGCAAATCAAACCTTAATACATAATAATATAGCTAGATTTGCTACAGGTTCAGCCTATAGAACCCATCACTGTCTAAATCTTCAGTCGCTAGACTGGCTAGAACTACCCTATCTACTTCAATATAACCAACTTATAGTTGTTCGCAAAATCCTCTTCCAACCAAACAGTACACCCATACTGAAAAATATCATCCCCTACAGTAACCTAAAAGCCCTCTGCTCTTCCAACAGAATGCTAGTACAAACTGCTAAAGCCAGCAATTCAGCTGGTGAATCACTATTCTCCAACTCTGCTGGTAAAAACTGGAACTTACTTCCTGCTGAACTTACTACTCTGTCCTCCTTATCCCAATTCAAAATATCCCTACAGAAAACCCTAACTCCAAACATAAACTATATATGCGAACCTTGCTACAAGAATAATACTCCGATCCTTTAACTGTTCAGAATTAATTGGTCTCTCCATCTACTGGTAAGATTTGAAATTAGGTTGATATCATGCATGTTAGCCACTTTAAGGCTATGTGTTTCCCCTTTTCATATGTAATCTCTAACGATTTCCTTCTCAGCTATCAACTTCCAACCATTTCCTGTTTGTTCTTCAGAAAAACATATGTGTGTGTATATATCATGAAACAAATAGCAATGTTGTTATACATCAATGTAAAAATTTCACTGTATTTACACTTATGTACATTTGGAGCTTTTCTCCCCGGGCCTCTGCTGAAAATGGACATGTATCCAGTAGGACTTTCCCGGTTAACAAATGTAAAATAAAATAAATAAATATTTAAACTAGGAAAGAGACCACAGCTGTCTCTCTTGTGCATCATACAGAAATTAAGATTTCCCCCACCATGGTGATATTCTAGTTGCCTGCCCCTTATGTTAATTTGACCACACATTTCTTTCTCTCTCCTTTCATTGGCTATTGTGAGTAAGCACAAAATTATCATTTTGTGAAATCACTCCTCTTCAGCTATCTAAATTTACTGGCCATCCACTGTATTTTACAGCCAAATTACAAAGTGCCCACACCTTCCAATCTAGCTTGCTCTTTTAAAATTAGTTGTTCTCCATTTAGATGGCTAAAACTTAAGTTACCCCTTGCATCATACCAAATTGCTTAGTGCACACCGCAACGCTTAGGATATTAACCCATTTTTTCCATCTTACCTTTAAAATCTGTAACATCTACTCCAAGACCACCAATTATTGGGGAGCCAACATTCTGCCTCTCAACAGACATCTTGGGAATAGTGCTTCTGTTGTGCTCCTGGTTTGGGAAGGAACATAGGGACATTATTTCCTGGAGACCACTAATCACCAGAAAGCCTAATAACTTCTTCATACATGCCACCTTGGAATTTGTGCTTATATTTAGCTCCTGGAGAGAGGACCCATGGATTCTTGACCGTTTCTGATTGGGCAGTGAGTATCCATGTGTAACCTTGCCGACTGGAGTGGTTATTCAAGGCATCTACCAGGAAAAGGTTACAACAAGCCTACAGACCCTTCCATCATGTGAGACAAGACTGTTGATCACCAAATAACTTGTGACCTCCTTCTCATCTTGGGATTAGTGCTACTGTTTTGCTTCTGGTGAGAGAAGTAGTACAGGAGCATTGTATACCAGCAGTGTAAAGCTGTGGTGAGACCAACACTAGCAGTAGCCACGCAGTAGCCATTCAGGTGAAAACCCCTTTTTTATCATTCGTGAAAAAGCTAATACTTTCTTTTCAGTAAGTACTGCTTGATTTGCTGCTAACATCACCTCAGAATATCTCTCTAAATACTTCATCCATAAATCATCAGGTTCTACTTATTAGCTTTCCTTTGTGTGTTTGGCAATGATCTGTATAGACGCAGACACCTTCAGTTGACATTTTTCCTGTAAAAGCACCCTTAAACTTTCACCAATACCTAGTTGTTCATAGAGCAACTAGTTTTCAGTGACAAGCACTGTCCCCAGAGTTCCAAACCAGACAGTTCTAATATTACTTCATATTCTCACTCCAACCATCTAATCAATAAAAAAAAAGTGTCTGTTGCCATGGATATGAACTTTCCCACTATCTCAGTTACCAGCTTGGTGGATATGGGCATCCTGAGGCAAATGTCGAAATTTTCTCATGGTTTTCTGACAACCAGTTATTTCTCAAACAAACTGATATGGTATATGAGAGATGTATTTACACAATGTCACTGGAGGCAAAGCTCTCACATAAAAGCACTCGTAATGTCAATCAGGTTGTCAGTAGTACACACAATGCACCCATCACAAACAGTTCAAAGCAGACACAAAGACAAACATACGCTGAGGCATTTAAAATGCAACCTTCCTAAACCCCAAAAAAATCCTTGACAAAGTACATATACCAAATACCCTCAGCAGCCATGAATGCACTCTTTCAAAACACCCACATCAACACATACAGCCACATCTCATGGAGCCTCTACTTCTAACCCCATAAGACCAGCCAGCAAACAATCCAACATTATGGTCATTGTAGTCATTGGAGACTCCATTGTGAGACACAATGTCTCTCTCACCACGCTAAGTAAGGAGACAGTCACGATCGGGTGCTTATCAGTGGCCAGGATTTGCCACATTATGCACACACTCAGGTCAATGGACTTCAAGTACCAGTATGAACATAGTCCATGCGAGTGTAAATGACTTGATGCATACCTCTCTACACTATATGAAGACAAACATCATGGAGCACGCGGAATGTGTCCCAGGCTAGTATGAGCCTAGCACTGAGCAGCATTTTATCTTTTCTAGGTATGTTGTCACAATACGAATAGAAGATGACAGACTAGTAATAGGCTTAGTTTCTGGTGTCATTCTAAGGGAGTGCAATATATGTCAGCATGGAAGGAGATGGTCAGACTATGCCTGCTATGCCTGGGATGGGGTGCATGTCTCCCCACTAGGTTTTTGAATATTAACTAAAACATTGTCCTCCACTGTCTTTATTAGGCAATGCCAAATTGAAAGCACTACCAACATAGAAAATAAAAACCAAGAAAATCTGAAGGTGTTACTATTCAGTGCTAGGAGTCTAAACAAAAAGCTCCATTTCCTACAAGTTCTCCTCACTCTACAGAATGCTGACATCGGTGCAGTCACAGAGACATAGTTTAAAGCCAAGGACACACCAGCAATGCAAGGCTTTAATGCCTTCACACATTTAGACCAGCTACTATGCAGAAAGGGAACTAAAGGTAGAAGTGTCTTGATTTACATCAAAATTAAATGCACCTCAAGGCAGGTCTAACAGGACAATGGACTGAGCTTCTCCAGTTTCAAATCACCAAAGGAAAAATCCAATACCACTTCCTTGTAAGCTATAGGTCCCCCTCTATGACTCAAGACACCCATACCATGCATTTAAATTTACTGGAAAACACTCACCATCCAACCAATACCATATTTGTGGGCAACTTTAATTATCCCACTATTAAATGGGAATCGTATACACCACCAATCGTACAGGCACAGACATTCCTGGATTTTGTAAACACAAACTTCCAATGGCCATATTGTCAATACACCAACCAGGGGTGAAGACGTACTGGATTTAGTCCTCTCTAATATGGGAGAGTGCTACACACCCCCTAATGCAAGGTCCTCTCTGGTAAGGTCAGACCACAAAATGGTCTCTTTTGAAGCAAAAATAAAACCTGGAACCACAGCTAACTATGGAATGCTCAGGAACTAGTCCAAGGCTAACTTCATACTATTAAGTGATAACCTGGCAAAATTTCAAGCCCTCATAATCCATGAGAACACCGGTGCCTATGTGGAACTGTTCACAGACAATCTGTGCAATCATGTTAATACCTGCATAGTGGCAGCTGTACCCACCAGGAAGAAGTACAGAACTTGCTAAAAAAAAAAAAAATATTAGCAAAAATTAGGAGGTGCAGCACCCAGCAGGATAAAAGTACATTCAAACTAAAATTCACAGGACAACTAAAGTCTACCAAAGCCAGATTTTATGTAAATTACAGCTTCTCAGGCCAAGGACAACCACAAGGAATTCTTTAGCTATGTCCACAAACTCAAAGGCAATACACAGTTGGGTGCAGAGCTCTTTGTTAATGGAGCCACCTATACTGATCCAGAAGATATAGCAAACCTACAGGATGACAACCTCAGCTCCAACTTTACCCCTCTCTCCCAGTCAACCTTCACTCAGAAAATGTCATCAAATATACCCCCCTGCTATCACTAGGAACAGGTCCTTAATGTTCTAAGGCCAAAAACACTGCATCAATAGGCTCAAATAATATCCTAGGATGCCTTCTAAATATCATGAAACATGACTTATCAAGCCCTATGGAATTGTTATTTAACTGTAGCCTCCAAACAGGCTTCATGCCTCACAAATGGATAACAGCAAAAGTCTTTCCTCATGTGTACTCAACCTGGTGGACTTCTTTGATAAGGTCACGAAAGCAATGGATGAGGGCAAAATGGTTCAGACACTGCCTACCTTGACCTGGCCAAGGCATTTGACAATACCCCACTCAGGAATTGTTGACAAACTCAAGAGAGAGAGGTTAGCTATAAACTCTTATGTCACCCGGTGAAAAGCTAGCTGGCTCACGGACTGGAAACAGGAAGTTAGAATTGATGATGGCACCTCTACAAAAAGGCCAGTGACGAGCAGTGTCCCTCGGGAATCTGTCCTGGGATTGATCCCTTTTGGCATTTAATTCTCTGAAGACAAGGCCAATGTCAGCGGCCTCTGGCTGACTACATTTGCAGATTATTTCAAATTAGGAGCAGTCATTGAATCCTCAACCAACACAAATGTTCTCCAGGAAGGGCTGACACAGACAAATAACTGGTCACAGAACCGTGGACAAATTAAATGCCAAGAAATGCATAATAGTATCCTTTGGGAAGTCATCCACCCCAATAACTATCATGTTGACAACACACCCCTAAAAGGTGACCTAACCTAGTATTCAGGGACTTGGGGAAGACACAGACAGTAATTCAGCCTTTGACCATCATGTGTCTACAGTAGTGAGGAATTCATTCTATGTTGTGCGACTTACAAAGGTATGGCATCTAGGTCCAAGGAAGTAATTTTTCCACTGTATTCAGCATTCATCAGATCGATAGAGTACAATTCAACCATGTAATGCAATGAGCTCTCTGTCATTAGCCACGTTATGTTTTCACCACCAGACATAATCCAACAATTGGAATGTCCACAGGAAGTTCCTCACTAGAAGAATAACTAACATGGCCTATGCACACCGCCTCAAGGCCCTATCCCTGTATTCTGTCCCCTGCAGGATGTTAAGGGGAGAGCTATGGCTGGTATACAAAGTGTTGTCAGACCCCACACTGATGGAGCTCCTGCATATCCGCAAAACAAACAGTACCAGAATTACTCATTCTAAAGACTTAAAGCTTGTCTATGATATAAATAGGACCCGCTGGAGTAACAGGTATGTATCCCAGAAATTACCCCTACTCTGCAACAGGCTCCCCATCCATGTTGCTCCTTAATCCAATAAAAGGATAACTTGGACAACTGGATGAGGAACAGGAAACTCTTTCCTATTTTGGCATCTACGTCTCCAATAGACACAGGCAGCATGTATGTGGTGCATCCCAGGCCCCTGCTTGCAAATATTTCATCTCCCAAGCCCCTACTTACACTTATCAAGGGTACCAGAGCTTGTCTGAGATTTGGGATGCATGGCTAGACTGAAAAAGGCCCTTGTGGCTGTTAGCCTAGTAAAACAACTATGAACCTATACCTGTGTCTATCAAGCTACAATACATACAATATCTACTTTTCAGGAAGGATACCAATAAATGGGGTGAAATTACTTGCATCTGATTAGGTGCATACATAAAACAGTATACTTGCTGTGAATGAATGAGGAAGGAGATTAATTGAGGCACATTCTGAGTTTTCCCTTTACGCTACATCTTTAAAGCAATTCCATTTACATTTTTCAAAGAGGTAAGCCCTGACAATTTTCCTGTTTTTTTCACCTGGTATACTATATCAGTTTGCACAAGTAACTTTTGTGAATGCTTTCTCACGGGCTATAAGTGTGACAAAGGGAGATACTGCCAGCCTAGCTATCTGGAATTTTGCAAATATATGTAATTTGTTAATATCAACATGATGTATATAAGTTGCTTGTGTTACAAATGTATTTGAAATGTATGTCATATGTATATCAAACTGCTTGAAGGTATTTGTAAAGTGCTCTTTGAAATGTAACCACAGTGTACCCTACTAGAAAAGAACAGAAATGTACATGCACTCTTTTAACTGTTTAAATATATATATTTTAACAGTGGAAACTGGAACACAGTAACTTCAGTCTAGCAAAATTTTAGAAAAATAGCTGAAATTAAATTACTTTATAGGCTAGGCCGGAGACACACAGTCTGTGCTGAGAGGCTTTCTGTATCATCTTAGAAGTGTTTTATTGTTTTACGACTTCCAGCATTTGCAAAAGATCTGAGGAAAAGCCCTTGGTCCATGCATTTTTTACAGGTAGATGCTAAATGCTACCAGCTGCCATCAATGATTGTTTTGGGCCTGGAGACTAGAAGTCAGATGACAAGAAATGATGCCATTCTGCAAGCTAGCCCAGCAGTAATATTTGAGATATTAATTTGAGAACTCTGAGAGAGAGATAGCATTCTGTATTCTGTCTTTGACCTGACAACAACTAGAGAAGATCCATTGCCTTGCTCTGTAAGATTGTTTCTAGGGAATAGTAACTCTTTTAGATATAGTCAGGAATATAGCAAAGTTTAGTTTAGATATTTTTCTTCATTTATTTGAGACTGCCCTGCAATGTTGTTTTAACTATTTCCTGTGATTTTGAACTCTGATGTCACTGTAAATATATATTTAATATTGTCTTGTTCTTTTATTATTAAAAATATTTAAACATTTCATTGTGGCTGATCTGTCTAGTGATATTTAAGTTCTGAGAGTACTTGCATACTTGCTGACACTGTGGGCCGCTACTAATAGCCTTGCTCATGGTCAAAATACCATTTATTTGTATTAATAGTAACATTACACAGCAAGATTGGACACCCTTTGTTAAGGCCCTCAAAGGAGAGGATAAGGAGCTGGCTGGTGGAAGTGATAACTACCTTATAGTCTGGCCAAAAGGTTGCATAGCCAGTAAACCTGTGCCAGCCTTTCTCAGGTGTATGTGTGTGGGTCAGCTACTTGGGGAAGGACATGAAGCACTGGGGGGACAGAGGGTGCTGATGGTCTTGGCTTGGCCACTCAGCTGAGATCTCAACTCCATAGCTGTGCCTGGGGAGTCTTATTGGGGATCTGGAGAAAGAGGGAGAAACCAACCCCGGACTGACTGTGGTCTCTGTGTGCCCTTATGGGAAACTGCACTTGATACAGAGAGCTGCATCTGGTAATATTGTGTGTGTACCTTGTCATCCTCTCAGTGTACATCCACCACTGGTTCCAGTGGTGAGGATTGAGACTCCTTGATTAGTGTTTCAGAGGTGGGGCGTCACAGTAAGTATGAACAGTGGTCTAGTTAACTGTATGCACTTTGTCTTGTAATGTAAAGCTTATTTAGAAGATAAGGGACAGTATTTTTCACAAAGTAGTTAATAGGTTAAGTGTGTCCAGCAGCAAAGAGGGTCTATATTATAGGAACAAAGTTTTATAACTTCGAATACCATACGATTGAAACCATATGGCTGAAGTTATAAAACTTCAAATAGTTAAAAATAAATAAATAAAATAATAAACCCTAAACCCTAAACTAAGGGTTGTAGGCAGGGGGCAAGCCCCCCTGCACCCCCTGCTCTTTAAATATACCAACTTCGAGATCACACTATAATGTGGTAAAGGGAAGACTTCCCTTTACTGCAGTGCAATCTCAAGTTAGGTTACTTTTTTTTTTTTCTTTTTTTTTCTTAACTATTTGAAGTTTTATAACTTCGACCATATGGTGTCGATCATATGGTATTCAAAGTTATAAAACTTTGTTCATATAATATAGACCTCAGCAAAGATGCTCTTAACACAGGCAGCCAGTTATGTTTATTAAGTGTGATGCAATGATTCTGTCAAGAGCCAGCTTACATTTTCAAACTCTGTATTGGGAAGATGCACTATGAAGAAAGCAGTGTTATAATTGGAAGCCCATATTCTAACTTACTAAGTAAAACTTTTTTGGCTTTGGCATATCTCACCTCAAAGGTGACCAAATTTTATATTTTGTAAAAGACTTTTAGTAAATATTTTGTTGACTTGACATTTGACATGAAAGTGGAATGAGAAGCTTTGATTTAACAGATACTTTAATTTTATGGTCCAAGGTGGAGTGATTTGTTGAGTGTTTAGCTCATGGGGAGTTATGAGCCATCAGCTTCTGTTCTTGTTCACTGGGTCTACCTGACCCACCTTAGCCTCTTTAAGACTCAACTCAACCCATGTTCAGGAATTGTGAGGAGGCCATGGACACTGGTGCAGTATCATACTGATGACAGGCACCTCCTTCTGCCACCCAATGGCTGCTTTGTGAGCTCAATAATGGCTGCCTTCAGGAAAGTGCTTGCGTGTTTCTGCACATGTGCAACCTCTCAGCTAGGCAGCACACTGCTTATGCAGCACAGAAATCAGACTCTTAAGGGGCCACTATCCTAGTGGGATTAGGCCACTCAACAAAAGATAAATAAAACAAAAATTAAAAAAATCTCTAATTGCAGAAAGCCTAGACTGCCCCCGATGAGCAAGCAGACGTTGTCCACTCACTCCCATCCTTCTCCACCCCCTATGCCACTAATGTGCCATGGGCTGCTTAACAGCAACAATTTTGTTAATGTATAAAGTCCATACTATAATGGAGACCAAATCTGTATACCCTAAAGATACACAGTTTTGTAGTAAGAGGTACTGTGAAGTTGTTGCCACGGGGCCAGGATTAAGCTGCATTTCACCTAATTGTAATCATACTGGTTAGTACTAGACTTTTAGTTTTCTTAATATTAACTGTGGTACTTCTGTAGAGTAACTTTAAAATCACAATGTGTTATTTTAGTTAACTGGGTATCCACAGTGGAAATGTATGAATCACCGCATAGGCATACAACTTTGTATGCTGTTGATACATGCATGGTTAGGATCTAGATCAACCACAAGGCCAAAATTATTTCTTACCCACTACACTTCTCTTCTCCCTGTTATCAACAATAGTTTGCAGGCTTTGCAGCTCCAAGCAACCAGTGTAAATCAGTCCATTCACACTTCATTCTTCAGACTTCTACATTTGGGAGAAAGTACAGTTGTGTAAAATCTTACCATAAGCGTAGATGTCCCTTTCTTCACTGTTGCAGTATTCTTTACAAAAGGGAATCCTTGCCAAGGGTAGCTCAACATCTGGCCAATATACCAAAGCCTTAGGATTTTATAGACGTCAGACATCACACTTATGCTCCCTGCTCAAGGCATAGGCCATAAAGGTGACTTACAGACATACATATTTCAGAACAGAAAAGCCTCAGGAGGAACAGTCCTAAGAATCTGGAACAGCACGTGCATCCAGGAGGAGAAAAAGGAAAGGAACTGCAGGCCAAGAAGATAGAAGGAAAAGAGCAAAGCAGAAGGGGGAGAAGAGAGGGAGTGAATACTGCAATAGTGAAGAGGAGGACATCTACTGTTACGGTTAGATTTTACACAACTGTACTATGTCCTGTTGCATTATTCTTTACAAAATTAGTGTACAAAAGCTTAAGAGGAAACTTGGGAGGTGGAAGGCCCAGAAGAGCCCTCAAGAAACCCATGCAAAATAGCGCTGGCAAAGCCAGCTCTTGCTCTGGAAACATCCAATTTGTAATACTTGGTGAAAGTATGGACAGAAGTCCAAGGAGCAGCCTCAAGGATAGAATTGGCATCCAATTCTTTGAAAAAAGCACCAAAAGAAGCAATAGCCCTAGTTGAATGAGCCTTTACAGAGGCACAAAGACAGTTTTCATGAAAGGAGTAACAAAAAGAAATGCCCTTAGAGATCCATGAGGATATGGCTTGCATAGAAATAGCCAAACCCAGAGATCTGAGATGAAAGTAAATAAGTTGCTCAGATTTTCAAAAAGCCTTAGTCTTATCTCAATAATATCCGAGCTATCTATGCAAATCCAAGGTGTGAAGAACCTTCTCACTAGCAGACACTGGAGAAGGAAAAAAGGAGGGCAAATTAATAGACTGATTAATGACAATTCCTTAACCAAGACACCATAAAAGAAGGATTAGTACAAAGAGACACCCTGTCCCCTCTGTAAAAAAGGAGAAATAGCCAAAAGAGCCTGGAGTTCAGAGAGACTGTTAGCTGAAGTAAAGCCAAAAGAAGAACAGTCTTCCAAGTACAATGTTGTGACGAAGCTGAAGCTGCAGGCTCAAAAGGAGCCTGAGTTAATTTTTCAGGTACAAAACTGAGGTCCCAATAAGGTGGAATAGGTTTCCTGGGAGGCCTGATATGAAGGACACCTTTAAGAAATTGTCTGACCTCAAACCTAGAAGCCAGAGGAGAAGTTAATGGCAGATGAGCAGAAGCAGCCAAAAGGTAAGTTTTAACATAGGAATGTGCTAAACCAACATGGAGCAATTCACACAAATAAGAGAACAAGAGGGATCCCCACAGAAAGTGGATCCTGACTACCAGCAAGGCACCAAACAAAAAATCTTTTGCATTTGGACACACATGATTTCTTGGTAGTGGATTTTCTGGCCTGCTGCAGAACCATAAGTACAGTCTCAGAAAAAAAGGTGCCTAAAAGGATCAAAACCCGATCACTCAAAAAGTCAGTTGAAGAGTGGACAAGTGAGGATGGATGAAAGACCCCTTGTCTTGTGCGAGTAGGTCCACCCTGTGAGATAACTTGTGGTGATTGCTCTTGGCTAGGTGAAAAAGGGGGAACCAATGCTGATCGGGCGAAGAGCGTCACCAACAACATTTTGGGAGAGTCCTGCTCTAATCTTGAGCAGGACCCTCGGAATCAGAAGAAGGGGAGGGAAGGTGTAAACATTCCCTTCCAAGAAAAATATAGGGCATCCACTTTCCAAGCCAGAGGTGCAAAAAACAGGAAGCTGTCTGTTCATAGGGGATGCAAAAATATCTACCTGAGGAGTACCCCATCAATGGGCAATGTCCAGAAACATCTCTTTGAAGCTTCCATTCATGAGTCTGTGAGAAATGGACCTGCTGAAAGAGTCTGCCATTATATCTTGCTCTGAAGGAATGTATGTAGCCCGAAGTGTCACTTGATACTGCACAGCTAGATCTCAAATGAACAGCCAGCCAGCAAAGAAGGTCATACCACGTCCCCTTGCTTGTTGATCTACCACATCACTGTGGTATTTTCTATGAAAGTTTTGAAAGGCCCTGGAAGAAAGGAGTGAAAAGTCTGAAGGGTGAAAAAGAGAGTTCTCATCTCCTTTATGTTGATGTGGTCTGACCTCTGACAAGGAGGCCAGTGACCCTGGACCTAAAGGGAACTGAAAGAGGCTCTCCACCCTGTGTCTGAGGCATCTGAGAAAAATTCTTGAGAGTGTACTGGGAGCTGAAAAGAAAGTCCCGGGTTGAGAGACAGCTGAAAAATACACCAGTGAAGCTCAAGTCGGAGGCATGGAAGAACAGGCACTAGAATGTCTAGTGAATGACCTTGTTGGAGCCATACTGATTTTAGAAACCATTGTAGTTTTCTCATATGAAGTCTGGCTAGCGGTAGCAAAGGAACTGTGGAGGCCATGAACCCTGGAGCCCTGAGAAATTCCCTGGCTGTAACAGAAACCGGAGGAAGACAGGACTGCAAAAAGGTGATTAGAAAAAGAGCCTTGTCAGGAATCAGGGAGACCAGCATAGGAACGGTCTGGATCCTGTAACCCAGAAACGCATGATCGTGAGAAGGAACCAGGACAGACTTGTGGAAATTTACTGTAAATCCTAGGCTTTGTAAGAGGCGAACAATACACTGGAGATGCTGAAGCAAGACCTCGAGGGAGGAAGCCTGAATAAGGAAGTCATAGAGATAAGGAAAGATTTGAACCAGTCTCATCCTGCAACAGGCAATCACAGGAGCAAGATATTTCATGAATACCCACAGGGCAGTAGAAAGGCCAAAGGGTAAAGTAAAGAACTGAAAATGCAAGGAAGAGACAAAGAAATGCAAAGACTTCCTGAAAAGGGGATGTATTGAGATGTGAAAATAAGCATCCCTGAGGTCCAGGGAGACCAAGAAAGCCTAGGATAGAAGAGGAGGAAACGGGGTTTAAAGGGATAACATTTGAAAAAAACAGACCTTCAGAAATGTGTTGAGCTGAGAAAGGTCCAGAATGGGTCTTCCAGGTACCTTCTTTCCTGGGAACCAGAAACATTCTGGAATAAAACCTCTTCCACTCCTGGGAAGAGGGCACAGCTTGAATAGTGCCTTGTGCCAAAAGGCCCTGAAGCAGTTCTGGGAAGAAAGGAAGCTGTTACTGAGGAGTTTGAGGGATGCCCAGAAAAAAGGAAGGGATTTCCATACCATGAAGCATCTCTGACGGATGATGGACAGAACCCAACAGTCTTGAGTGACCCTTAACCAATTGGGAAGGGACAGGGAAAGAGAGAGAGATAAGGGAACCTGACTCAAGAAAAAGAAAAGCAAAAAGTGAGATACAACCTAGTTTGTCTTGAAAAGGAGGCTTTTGAGAGGCAGGAGTCTGAGTAAACTTAGCAGGAGGAAGTCACCTAGAACTTTTTACCATTGGGGGGAGGGCAAAGCTGTCTACAAACAAAGGCAGATTTGGAAGGATAATTTCTCTGGAACTTAAAGACAGGAGACACAAAATTATGTTTTAATTCCTGCAGGGCCTTACCTTTATCCTGAAGGGACTTAAAAAAAACTCAGCAGCAGCAGAACCAAACAGGTTCTTATTGTCAAGAGGAGCATCCAGCAATTTAGCATCAATATCATCAGGCAAAGGCAGAAGATGAAGCCAAGAGTAACATCTCAAAACAGAACCAAAGGTAGCAGCCCCAGAGGAGGCATCAGCTGCATTATAACTACATTTAATAGAATGGTGAGCTATCTGATAAGAGCAACCCAGTAAAGAGAAGGCAGAGGTCTTCCTGTCAGAATCAGGGAGGTCAGTGTGTGTGCCTGGAAAAACTGAAAAAAAAAAAAAAAAAAAAAAGGTAAAACATACCTGGTCATATGGGTCTGGTAATTAATAGCCCAAAAGGCCAAGGTGGCAGCAGTATACTCCTCTTTTGCCTAGCCGTTCTACAGCTTTACTGTCCTTGTCTGAAGGAAGCACTTTGGCAAAAGACAAACGTTTACAGGGTTTGTCAGAAGAGACAGGCACTACAGAAGGGTCAGCAGAAGGACATTTGTATAGGAACTTACACTCATCAGGCACCTTGTAAAATCTAACAGGTTTCTTAGGATCTGGAGTTTCAGAATCCAGGGTCACAGAGGCTGCTGAAAAAGTATATAAAAGGGCAGCCATGACTCAGGGTACAGCAGTGGGCTTAGGGGACTCCATCTGGAGCAGCTCATAATACCATTTTTGAAGTCAGAAACCTGACAGCAATCCCATTTAAAATCTATCATGCAAGAAATAGTATCCCCAAAGGAGAGTTCTTCCAAGGGAGAACCAGGGTTAATAGAATCTGCTTCCTCAGAGCCATAGTCCAAGGGAGAAGGGATTTGAGAGGAATATGCCAAAGGTTCCTCCCCAGAATTCAAATCCTCTTCAAAGGAGTCATGCTCTCTGGGTCTCTTGAGTGGGGTAGATGACCAAGGAGAAGCAAACATAGAAACTCCCTGTGGAGGTTTTAAGGTCACCAAGGCATTAAACAACCCTTGGGGAAAATCCTGCATTCACACTGGAGATCTTTAGAAGCATGGGAGATATGCTTGTCTTTTTTTCATTTTTTTCTTTTTAGGGCCCTCTGCCCTAAATACCCTAAGAGGTTCAGACCCTTGCCTACACTCAACCAGGAGTAGGAATCTCCTCCCAAAGTATTTGTGGTATTGTCGTTGGTTCTTCTGAAATAACCAGCCAAGGTCCCCCCCTCAATATCTGGAGTGGATGTCTGTAGAGTGTGCAAGGGCATGACAGAAGTTGGATCCATGCCAGCCTCCAATAGGGCCGGGGCGCAGGATTTTGACAACAACCAAGTGATCCTCTGGGCTTTCACCAGCCTCAAGAGAGACATTAGGGGGAGGTGGGGCAGTAACAGAATCAGATCCAAGTTTCTTGGCCTTTTTCTTTGCAGGAGGCTGACATTTAGGACAGGACAACTCTGCCATAACACTTTGCGCCAACAACTTAAAATGTTGGTTCTCCAAGTAAATAGACAAGGAGGAAAGACGATTATGTAGGGTCTTAGGGACAAACGCCTGGCAGACAGAACACTGCATATGGTCATGAGAAACACCAAAATAGAAAAGACACTATTTGTGAAGATCTTTATTGGGAATTTGCCTCCCACACTGACACTTTCCCTTTCTGGATGACATGTAAACTTACAAAAATTAAGACAGGAGAAAGATAAGAAGAAACCCCAATGGGGCACTTACTCGTATATGAAATACAGCTCATAACCAGCACAGAAGGAGCATTCATACCATCAATGATGGCATTCAGACTAGTGGCAAAGAAGCTCTGAGGTATGTACATCTGTATGTCACCTTTACGCCCTATGCCTTGAACGAGGAGCATACATGTGATGCACAATGTTTATAAAATCCTTAGGCTTTGGTATACTGGCAGTATGTTGGGCTACCCTTGGCAGTGAATCCATTTTGTAAACAGCATTGCAACTGTGATATGGGAAGGCATCTGTCAGTATCATAATGGATTCATTTATTTACAGTTTGTTTACTGGGTAAACAAACTAGTCTACTGACCCTTTTCTGTAACTAAATGGATACAAAACAGTGCAGGTGAGCAAGAAAAAGACAAATAAGTAGGTAACTGACAAAGTGAAAAATCAATAATTGAGAACTAAACAGCAATGTAATAGTTCCAAACTTATATTGTTGGTGTAATTGCCAGTACAATTAGTAAAGATGGATATATACACTACATACAAGGAGCCAAGGACATGTTCAATGAGATGCAATAAAAGGAATATTTTTTCAGTGCAGTGGAACTGAGATTTATGGTGGATGACTTACAGTCAGCATCAAAGATGCAAGGACAGCTTACATCTTTACATAGAAATTCTTTAAAAGTTTTTTTTAGAGAGAGAGCGATATTACAGAAAAAAGCTTTTCATCCAATAACATGTTTAAATCAAGGCCTGGCAAGTATAAGAATATCCTCTGGGCTGTTTCCAAGGGAAAATTTTTGATCTAGGAGTGGATGTTTTGTTTTCTTGGGGGGGTATAAGATAACATAGCATGCATTACTTACACTCATTTCAAAATATCCTTAACTTTATACTAAGCAAACTATGGGTTCATTATATCAGTATAAGATATTTACATTAACAGGTACTTTAATAAAAACAACATTTCAGTCTTGGGTATAGTCACAAAGTCTTGAACTGTCAAATAATTGGTTGATTTTTGCAACAGTCTTCCAAATGTACAGCCCTCTGTAGGAATGTTTTCTCTGGACATCTGATCTCCCTTTTCGTACAGTTCTTACTACACTAACCTTTCATGAAACCATTATTAATGAGCTTTTCTTCAGCTACTATCATAGTTTTGTCAGTCTATTGCCCTGCAACTGTACTAGTCGACAATTCTGGCTGTTAGTTTTCCCTGTATTTTTACATTTTTATCCTATGCAAATGCCTGTGATCTCTCAGATAGTGTTCCATCTTCCCCACAAACAATACAGAACAGTTTGACTGCTTGATCAACTACTTCAGATTCCATCTCCAAATCTTCCCATATGTTTTGCACTCTTACTTTACTTCATTTCCAAAATCTGGTAGTCTTCTGGAATTTCTACAACAGTATTTCTGTTTATAATGATTTCTCCATCTTCTTCCAAGATGTTGGTGATTCTCCTCCTTTTAAAATACTTTTGAATAAAATCTTCCGGATCTATCACATTCTTTCCCAAATTTGAAACTCCCATAAGAATACCATTTGTTCCTGGAGAGTCTCCTGATTGATTATACATCATCATTTCATCTCAGCTCCTCCCATCTTAACTGTTACTTGTTCAGCCTCATCTACCTCTAACTTAGGTATAATTAAGTCTTACATAAATATTTTCTTTTGCAATCTGTTTTCACATTTCTCTGTTTATACAAATTTTCATAAAATTTCCGAAATATCTCTAATACATCTACAGGACCTCTGGTTATTTTTCTTGTTATAGGCTTCCTAAGTTTAATAACCCTTTTTACTTTGTGTTGCCCAAGTCATTCTGCTAAAAGATTTGTTGTTCTAGCGCTATAAAAAAAAAAATAGTTGCTTAATGGCAATCTTTCTAAACTCATGCATATTTTCCAGATACTCCCTTATTTTCTACTTAGCACTCTGCATTTTTGTCACATCTTCTGTGAGATTTCCCTTATTCTGCAATACTTTAACCTCTGTCAGTCCCCTCTAAGTAATTCCTATTACTTCTTAATCATTTATTTTTTGCTTCTATCCTATTTTTAAACTCCATTTTCATTTTATCTCACTCACTAGCTATAACTTTGGAAAATATTTCTATCTTCCCTAATAATTCTTGAATAATTTCCACTACCCATTCATTACATTCTTGTCTTTTTAACAGGAAGGTGAGGCAGCACCAGTGTCTTATTTTTACTTCATAACCCTGCATTTTTATTTTTTTTCCCTTTTTTCAGTCGCTGCATGATCTGAAACTGCTACAGGATGTGTGTCAAAGCTTTCAATTAAATGTACGTGTTCCTGTGAAATATGTCTATCTTGTCTAGCCCAGTTATTGTACCTGGGGAATGTTACTGAAAAATGTCTCATGATTATTCTTCACTATAGCATGTTGGAACATAAGTGTCTGTGTTGGTAAATCAAGTTCATGTGTCTATAGGATGTTGGAACATACGTGTCTGCACTGATAAATCAAGTTAATAAGCTCATAGCTTGTTGGGACGTAGGTGCGACTGTGAAAGTACCCTCAGAGGGTCCGAAAGAGTAGTCAGTTCTGGACACAGTACCTATCACCATGCTATCCTGATCGCAATGCTGGAGTTGCAAATTTTCAGCATGAGACGGGATGAAAGCAAGGGGGTGCTGTAGGAACAAGCTGATCGAAACCTTTTCCTCTGTCATTGCACAATGATAAATTCTCTACCCTTCCCTCCCTGAACGGTGTGTGAATTGATGTAATCATTTTTTTCTGAATTACCAGGATCTAGGTTCTACATGATAAGTCTTAATAGGGAAAATGGGAACAAAGTTTAGCAAGCAGGATCAAATCCCTGTAAATGGAACACCTGCATACATTATGTATCACAATTATGGAAAAGAAAGTTGTAAGTATTTGAATGAGTGGTTTCAGCTTACTAACAATTGTCCTAGTGAAGTATTTCCATTAAATGGAAGTTATGGAAAGGATAAATTAGTGAAACTGAATGGCACTTTGGAAGAAAAGAAAAACTAAAGTGGGGAACAAATGGTAGTATTTTATTCCTGGTATACTGAAGCTCTTTAAAAGGGAAAAGGATTACAGGAATTAAGGGGATCACGTCAGTCACCCTGCTAGACAGGGGTCCAGGGAAGTAAATAGTGTGGGAAGAAATAGCCAGGGAATTGTTATGGCTAGGCTTGTATAGGCCCTAGGGCTGATAGCCTAGTACCAACCTATGAACCTATGTTAATAAGAAGTTGCGACAACAGGTAACAGGGGTCAATAAAGCAATACAGACCAGTAAAGAGATCCCTTTATCCTGTTTTGACAGAATTGGAAGAAACTGAGGATGGCCAAAAAAAAGCACAGACTTCTTAAGAGGATGATAATCCTCAAATAGCTATTGCAACCCCCACCCCCATGTGTACCAGTATGGGTGGCTCCTGTACAATATTCTACCGTTTCTCAGACCCCTACATTTCGGACAACTATCTACTGGACACCAGGTCAGCGTGGTACTGTTACATCTCAACCTAGTTCCCCTGTTCAACCCTCTTCTTTAGAACAGGCATCTGCAGTCGATGGGTTTCTTCTTCATATAATTTCCAACAAGCTTCTACCTCTCCAACAGGAGCACTAGTATTTGACACGCCTGTGACTCATCACATGTGCTCACATGATGGGGTAAGGACAAGAATCTATTGCCTCTGGAGAGGATCTTTTGGCACCGCTTAGAGAAATTATGAGGGCTAATAATAGAGAGCCTCTTCATTGTCCTTGGACCCTTGCAGATTTGCATACTATGTCTAAAAGTTTTTCATATATTCCAGAAGATCCATTAAGGTTTAAGGAGGAATTAAAAACTATAACAGAATGTTACACTCTTACTTTAATACATTTAAACTAGCTGCTTCAGGTAGTTACTTCAGATGAAATAAGAAAACAGTTACTTGAAAAGGCTGAAATAACCGATTTTACTCTCACAGGGAATGTACTAATAGACAAAAGGACTGGGTTGTTACATAAAATTACGGGTGTGTGTCAAGTTAGGACAGATTGGGCTAAGATACAGGCACATAAGCAAAATAAAGGGGAACCCCTGCAGATTATTTGAGTCACCTCAAAGCAGTGTTAGCTAGACATTCGAGAATACCAGACCAAGAATAACAAGCTAAGCCAGTTATTGCAGCTGCTTTTGAGCAGGGTTTGCAAGCCCAAATGCTGCAAATCACTGTACTGATCATCAGGCAAACAGAGAAAGGATAAGCTGTTAACTTTGCAAATAAGGCAGCTAGAAGCCCCAAGCGGCAGGAGCAGAGGCAGGGAAAGGGGGAGAGGAATTGCTAGGGGATTTAGTAAGAGTCAAGGGGAACAAGGTGCAGCTGGTTGGCAACAACGAGCTGTCAGTGTCCCTCCTACTTCATCTGATGGATTTTGCTTCACTTGTGATGAAGCAAGACAGTGGAGAGGAGGAGAAGGCCCACACAAGTGAATGCTGAGTCTAAGATACCTGGACTGAACTGGCAGCAGAAAGTACAGTTGTGTACCTACCATAAATGTAGACGTTCGAGTGTATTCACCATTGCAGTCATTACACTTGGGTTATCCTGCTGGCAGGCTATCCGCAGTCGACCTGAATTCCAAAGTCCTGGTCCGGCGTTGGTTGCTGTCGCCTCTTCCCTGACGTCAGTGCGCCAGGGGTATAAAAGATGCAGCAGACGCCATTTTCTTCAGTTTTTCTTGCCCCAGATGTCAGGTGCCCCCAAACGGGTAGGCTAAAAATTCTGCTTATAAAAAAGCATGCACTAACATAAACATTACCTTCATCTATAAGCAAATACACCACATAGATTCTATAGAATAGAGAAGTACAGATAAGTCCCAGCAATGAAAGGGGGATGGTGGGAGGGTAACCTGGACTGCAACAGTGAATACACTCGAACATCTACATTTATGGTAGGTACACAACTGTACTATGTTATTCGCGTTTCACTGTTGCAGTCATTACACTTGGGTTGAATCCCAAAGCTGAGGTTGGGTGGCTGGGTCTAAATACAATTAGGAGTGGCTATGAGGCCCTGCAGAACTGCAGTGGCAAAGCCTGCTCTGGATTCAGAGTAAAGAGGTAAGTGGTAGTGCTTTGTAAAAGTATGCACTGAAGTTCAAGCTGCAGCCTCCAAAATATCCTTGGTTGGTACTCCTCTGAGGAAGGCTGCTGAAGTGGCTGCTGCTATGCACAGATTTGCCATGTTGTGAATAGCAGAAATGAATGCAGTGGCCTATCCATTTTGAATTAGTCTGCTTTGAAATAGCTTTTCCTTGCGATCCTGCAGCATATGCCACTAAGAGTTGCTCAGTCTTTCTGAAAGCTTTAGTTTTGTCCAAGTAGAAGCGTAGCTGTTTGTGTATGTCCAAAGAATGCAGAAGTCTCTCCCCTTTATTCTGTGGGTTTGGATAAAAGGTAGGCAAATTAATGGTTTGGTTAAGAGCCACACTGGGCACTACCTTAGGCATAAATGTTGGGTTTGTCCTTACAGAAACCCTGTCCGGATGGAAAATAATAAAGGGTTCCACAGCCATTAATGCCTGTAACTGAGACTCTTCTTGCTGAAGTTATTGCTAGGAGTAGAGCTGTTTTCCATGATAAGAATTTTATCTCAGCTGTATTGGCTGGCTCAAAAGGAGGCAGTGTGAGCTTTTCCAAGACGAAATTGAGGTCCCATGCAGGTATTCGTGCTCTCCTTGGAGGTCTTATGTTTTTGGCCCCTCTGAGGTACTGCCTTAGCAGTGGATGTGAAAAAATAGGTGGGTCCGTATTGTAATGAGCTGAAATGGCAGAGGCATGGATCTTAATTGATGAGAAGGATAGGCCTTTGTCCAGCATCTCAGTTAGGTATTGTAAAATCTCAGGAATATTTGGTACAAGCATGTCAATTCCTTGTGCCTGGTTCCAAGCACAGAATCTCTTCCATTTTTCTGCATAAGATTTTCTGGTGCTGGGCCTCCTGGCCTCCAAAATAACATCCATAACTGCTTTAGAGAGAGGTGCGCTCTGAGTGGTTATATTATCCGCCATACAGCCAGGTTTAGGGTTCTGAGTTGGCTGTGCAGGATCTGATTGTTTTGTTGGGTCAGTAAATGAGGAATTTGAGGTAATGTCCAGGCTGGGCCTTGAGACAAGCTCTTTAGGATTGGATACCAGTGCTGCTGTGGCCAGTCTGGGGCAATCAATATAATTGTTGGCTTCTCTTGTCTGACCTTTAGGAGTACCTTGGGGAGGAGAGGCAGTGGAGGAAAGGCATATACTGTAAGGTTTTTCCAGCTGAATGATAGAGCATCCACTTTCCATGCTTGTTTGTGATAAGTCCTTGTGCAGAATCTCTGTAGCTGGCAGTTGTGAGGGGAGGCAAATAGATCTATGTCTGGGCATCCCCATTTCCTTGTTATCATGCTGAAGATTTGTGAATCTAGTTTCCACTCGTGAGGATCCATGAGGTTTCTGCTTAGTTCGTCTGCCAGAGTATTTGTCTTTCCTGGCAGGAATTGTGCTTGCAGGTGTACTTGATAAGCTGTGTTCCACAAAATCATGGCTTGTCTGCAGAGGGGGTAGGAATGTGTGCCTCCTTGCTTGTTTATGTACCACATGACTCTAGTATTGTCCGTCTTTATCAGTAGTTGTTCTGCATGAAGTAGATCCTTGAAGGCTGTCAGAGCATTCTGTACAGCGAGCATCTCTTTTTCATTGATATGAAGATGCATTTGGCTTGCAGGCCATGTGGCCTGAATACATTTTCATGCCATGTGGGCCCCCCCATGCATAATCTGATGCATCTGTTGTTAGTGTCTGCATGGCTGTGGGTAAAGTGAATGACTGTCCCTTGTTGTGGTGACAGGCCTGTGCCCACCATCGAAACTCCTGTTGCAGGCAGGGAATGAGGGTAATTAATGTTTCCAGGCTGTGGCAATGTTGAGTCCAAACACTTTTTAGATACCATTGTAGCTTCTTCATATGAAGTCTTGCATATGGAATTAGCGGAATGCAGGATGCCATGAAGCCCAAAGCCTGCAAAATTTTTCTTGCAGATAACTGGGTCTTTGTTGCCATCTTTTTGAAGTAATAAGTCAGTTGCCTTTGTTTGTCTGGCATGATTAAGCCATCTGGGCAGTTGTATTTAAGCTTGCACCCAGGAATATTATCTCTTGAGAGGATATCAGTTTTGATTTCTTTTTGTTTACTGTTTCCCCCTAGCAAATTAGTAATCTTTTTACAAACGCCAGATGCTTCAGTAGAATGTCCTTGTTCTCTGCTTGAATAAGGCAGTCATCCAAGTAGGGATATATTTGGATGCTTCTTTGTCTGCAAAAAGCAATTACCGGTGCCAGGCATTTTGTGAAGACCCTGGGCACAGTAGATAAGCTAAGGGGCAGTGCAGAGAACTGGTAGTGCATTGAGCCAGCTATGAATCTGAGGTATCTTCTGCAAGATTGTCTGATTGGGACATGCAGGTATGCCTCTTTGAGGTTCAAAGTTACAAGCCAAGCCTTCTTGCCCAGCATGGGCAGAAGCTGCTGCAAAGTCAACATTTTGAATTTTGGAACGTCCAGAAATGTGTTTAGAATAGACAGGTCCAGTATTGGTCTCCAGGTTTTGTCCTTTCTGGGTACCAAGAAAAGTCTTGAATAAAATCCTTGTCCTTGCTCTTGCTGCTGTTCTGGCTGAATAGCCCTCATGTCCATGAGAGATGAAACTTGCTTTTGTGCCTCTGCCCATTGATTGTGTGGCAGGTCTGGCATACCTTTTGCCTTTGGAAGGGTGTGAAAGTGGAACATGCAAGCCCTGAGACACTATATTCAAGACCCATTTGTCCTGGGTGATCATGTGCCAATTTTGTGAAAAAAGTGCTAGTTTTCCCCCTAAGGTGCCAAAAGATAAGTGCTTGGCATTGGCAGAGGAAAGTCATTGGGACTGTTTCCTATACGGCTGTGATTTGTCTTCTCCGCTTTTGGAGGTAGAAGTACCCCATTGTTTAGGCCTGTATGAGCCTTGGGGCTGGGATCTGCCTCTAGGGCATCTTTATCTGCCTCTTGTGGCCTGTCTGACACTGGAAAGGACCAATTCTTAGAAGTCCAGTTCCTGCTAAATCTGGGTGGCTGTACCTGTAAGAAATCCTTAACTGTCTGCATAGATTTCACTTTATCCTCCATTTTCTTCAACACCTCTTCTGCCTTAACACCAAAGTATCATGCTGTAATGGAGCATCCAATAATTTTACTTTAACACAAGGCAGATTCTGTTCCTTTAACCAAGCATACTTTCTAATGACAAAACCTGTAACAGCGGCCCTGCAAGAGGCCTCCAGTGAATCAAAACCACATTGCAAAGTACGCTTTCCCACTTGTTCAGCTGCATGCAATAAATCCTGCATTTCCTTGTTTTCAGAACATTCAGAATTTGTCAACATTTTCTGTTTTAGCAGTGACATTAAGTATTGCTGATATTTAAGCATATGAAACTGACAATTTAAAGCCCTTACAGCCAAGGTAGCAGAAGTGTAAACTTTTTTCCCCCATCTGTCCAGTGCCCTAGAATCCCTATCAGAGGGGACAGAGTTTTCTGCAGTGGAAGCCTTGACCCCTTTGGGACCCGGAGATATAGTTTCTGGGTCAGCAGCAGGGTTTTTATATAAAAATTTATGAGAATCTGGAACCCTGTAGTATCAGTCTGGCTTAACAGGAGCAGGGGGTAGAGAGTCAGGAGACAGGCTGGACTCTGAAAATACATCATCTACAATGTCTAGAACAAGAGGAATAGTAAGAGGTCTGTGCTGAGGTAGTAAAAGAAAGTCTCTGAGCCTTTTCTTAGATTCTGAGTAATCTTGGCTCTCCCAGTGAAAATGTTCCCTTAACATATGCAGGGTTTCCCCAAAAGAATAATCCTCAGGAGGAGAGGCTGAAGGAACAGATTCTTCAGCATCAGAATCCTCATAGGGAGGAAGAGAGTATCCCTGTTCTGAAGAGGAGTCAGAAGAAATGGAAACCTGATCAGAAGAATCATATTCTGTGTCTTGCCTAGGCCTCTTATCAGGAGGGGGATGGGAACCCCTGATCAAAGTAATTAGGTCTTCGGCCATTTTAAGCATCTGTTTCTTAGGTATGGAAGTCTGTCCAGGAGAATGCTGTACTTGTTTCTTTGTCTTTAAAGCTGTTTTAGTCTTTGTCTTGGAAGCTGAGATTGGCTTGACATATAACTGTGAAGGTCTGAAAACGCCCTCAGAAGCCGATGCCTGCTCAGCGGCTCCGGACCCATCTGAGGGAATAGTTTCTGAGTGTCCAATACCTTGAGTATCCAGAGGCCTAGTTGTCTCCACGTGGGAGTCGGAAGCAGCCTGTGGCTCTGAAGTAGCGAGCGTCAGGGGCTGCAAAAGGATGCCTGTCCTTTTCCTTTTCCTTGCGCTTTTTATAAACTCCGGTCGTTGGCTGTTCCGACGGCATTATATAATTAAATCTTCAGCCAAAGTAATGAAAGGCAAAATCGTACTGACGCTTAATAGTGCGTTGGTTAAATCTAGCACAAAACTGACAGCTAGCAACGTCGTGGTCAGGGTCTAGGCAAGGAATACAGTAAGAATGAAAATCCTTATGAGGTATTTGCTTCCCACAAGAAATACAATTGTTAACTTTTTCTGACATCGGTCTGCAGCAAGAAAAAAAAGTTTCCCCAATGGGGTACTTAGCTTTAATGAAGACTTCGGATCTGATATTCGATTTCGAAAATCTCAGGACTCGGCCGACCGGCACTTGCGAACTGCTTTTGCTTTGGGCACTGCGCAGCAAGAAAAACTGAAGAAAATGGTGTCGGCTGCATCTTTTATACCCCTGGCGCACTGACGTCAGGGAAGAGGCAACAGCAACCGACGCCAGACCTAGACTTTGGAATTCAGGCCGACTGCAGGTAGCCTGCCAGCAGGATAACCCAAGTGTAATGACTGCAACAGTGAAACACGATGAACATTTACAACAATGCTGCATTTCCTCCACCTCCTCATATTGGAAGGAGTGAGGAATCACCATACTGACTATGTCACAGTAATAAAACAAAAATAAATCTTGATCCTTTGCTGCCAATAGATTAAAATGGACCCTATGTTAAGGGATAAATAAATTAAAAGAAAATTCCTTTCCTGGTGGACACTAGAACCACTAGGTCTGTATTAAAAGTAACCTCAGACAGTCATATAAGACCAATATCAAAACATAAAGGCAGTTGGAGTAACAAAATCTACTGTTACATATCCTGTTTCAGAACCTAGACCCATTTCTTTAGGACTGATTGAAGAAAGGAATTATTTTCTTTTGAGTACTGCTAAATTTGGTAGGGAGAGACCTGTTATGCAACAGAGTTGCACTATTTACTGTACACCAGAAGGGGTGTATTTGGATGTTCCAACAGAATCAGAGAGGGATGTATTAGCAGTCTTAACAGAAGCTGAGGAACAGCCTTTTGAAGGCAGACAGCTGAAAAATTGTTGCACCAGGCACCTAACATATGGGCTAAACATGCTAATGACGTACATTAAAATCTGCAGAACCAGAAAAATAAAAATTAATCCATCGAAACCTCTCCCTAGAGTTCTGCAGTATCCACTGGAACCAGAAGCAGAGCAGGGAATCAAATCTGTAATTCAGTCCTTGATGCAACAAGGAATAATAGTGACCGCTAAAAGTCCTTGTAATACTCCTATTCTCCCTGTAAAGAAGCCAGGAAAAGATACTTGTAGGTGTGTGCAAGATTTGAAGGTTGTAAACAATGCAGTATTACCAACTTTTCCTGTGGTTCCAAATCCAGCAACAATACTGAGTTGCATACCACCTACAGCAAAATATTTTTCTGTGACAGATCTGTGTTCAGCATTTTTTCTATACCTATCCACGCCGAAAGTCAGTTTCTGTTTGCTTTTACTTATAAGGGACCGCAGTATACATGGACATGGTTGCCACAAGGATACGCAATCTCCATTATTTTCTCGAATTCTAGAAGAAGTTTTGGAAGCTGTGACATTTCCAGGTGGGTCCGAGTGTAATATGTAGATAATTTACTAAAACCATCTGATTCTTTTCAGTGTCAGCAGGATTACCTACATCTTAACTATTCTTGCAGAAAAAGGATTCGAGGTTTTAAGAAAAAAATTACAGCTATGGGTCATCTCAGGTACTTCATTTTGGAAATTCAATATCTCAGGGTAACAGGCAGATGTTACCATCTCGTACTGAGCCAATAGCCAAAATCCCAAGTCAAACTACTCAGTGTCAGCTTAAATCATTCTTAAGGTATAACAGGATATTGGAGACGGTGGATTTCTAACTATGCAGAAATTACTAAACCTTTGACAAATCTTTTAAATCAGGATGCACCACAGCCCTTTGCTTGGGATAGTGAAGAGGAAAATTAATTTCAGAATTTAAAGCAAGCTTTAGCTACTGTCCCAGCTTTAGGGTTACCTGATTATGGAAAGACTTTCATTTTATTTTGTCATGAAAGAAATGGATTTGCACAAGGAGTGCTTACACAGAAAAAATAAGTTATGTACTCACCATAACGTTCCATCTGAGTAGTTCTGCTTCATTTGTCTTCAACTTGTGGGATACTGGATCCATATCAGATCCGAGCCGGCAACTTTACTAGCATCTGCATAGAGCTCCAAGCTCCTCCACTTACCCATAATACCCCATCCACTACCTTCCAACCCCCAAATCAAGTTTGCTGAACCTTATACGGATAACCCGACCTGAAAAAATACTTGTGACCTATAACTGCAGCCCGTAGGCTGCTCATATGGCAAGGTCTGGGGGAAGGAGAGAGGGACGGCTGAAGACAAATGAAGTAGAACTACTCAGATGGAATGTTATGGTGAGTACATAACTTCTTTATCTGAAGTAGTTTACTTCATTTGGTCTTCAACCTGCAGGACAGAGTCCCCAGCTACTAAACTCCTGGGAGGCCCTCATGGAAGGATATTCCAGAGCACCGTAGAACCAAAGGATGCTCTCTTTCTGGAAGTCAAATCCAATTTGTAATGAGAAATAAATGTATGAGATGAGGACCAAGTAGCTGCAGAACAAATATCATCCAAAGAAACTCTAAACCAAAAAGTCGCAGATGTAGCCATCGATCTTGTGGAATGAGCTCTCACCTGACCCAGAGGAGACATGCTTCTATCCTTATAGACATGAAGGATGCATGAAGAAATCCATCTAGCAATAGTGACCTTGGAGATAGGTTTGGGATACAAACAATTGATCAGATTTACAGAAATTTTTTGTCCTGTGTAAATAGAATCGTAACTGCCTATGAACATCGAACAGTGGAGTTTGTATTCCATCTTGTTAATAAAATTAGGAAAGAACATAGGCAAACTGATGGTCTGATTGATACTGACTGGTGATGTCACCTTAGGAAGAAAGGATGGATTGGTCCGAAGGGAAACCCTATCTTTGTGAAAAATCATATAAGGAACTTTGATGGACAAGGCCTGCCGTTCTGAAACCCTTTTGGCAGAGGTAATAGCCACCAGAAAGGCTGTTTTCCAAGATAAATATTTCAGATCTACTGCTGCAGCAGGCTCAAAAGGCAGAGCAGCCAAAGCTTGAAGAACCATAGTAAGGTCCCATGGGGGAACAGGATCCTTGACCAGGGGCGTAACAAAAAGGTGCCTTTAATAAAGGCTTTACACAGTCTGGAGGAGGCTAAAGAGGCAGAATTTTCACCCACATGAAAATAAGAAATGGCAGCCAACTGAACCTTGACAGTAGAAGAACTAGCTCCGTGTTGAGAAATATCAGCTAGAAAATCAAGACTGGTGGAAAAAGGAGCCGTGAAGGGGTCTAAACTCCTTTGAGAGGCCCAAAAGGAAAAACGTTTCCACTTGCTGCGATAAACCTTCCTGGTCGAAGACTTATGAGCAGCCACCAAAATAGATCTAACAGAGGAGGATAATCCAGAAGTCCTAGCAATCACGGGAACTGGAGCAGACAAGCTGTGAGCTTCAAACTGTCCAGATTCCGATGAGGAACCCCCGAAGGGTGTGAAATCAGATCCTGAATGGGATCCGGGATCCAGGGCGGAGCCAGAAGGTGAGACCAAAGGAAGGGAAACCATACCTGTCAAGGCCAAAATGGGGCAATGAGGATCACTTTGCTCCCCAGTTGACGAGCTTTCTGTAGAAACCTCGGAATAAGAGATACTGACCAGAAGGCCAAGCATGAACTAGAGCATCTCTGGGGGACTCCCCCAGCAGGGGGTTCAGAGTGAAAAACTCGCTGCACTTCGCATTGGAAGGAGATGCAAAGAGATTGCAGCAAGGTTGATCCCACTTGTGGAAGATCTGTTCCACTACTGAAAGATTTAGAGACCACTTGTAAGGCATCAGAATACTTCGACTTAGCCTGTCCACTAGGATGTTGGACCGTTCCGGAATGTGCATTGCGATGAGGAAACGACCGGTGGAGATCTCCCATTCCCACACTCTCATGGCCTCGCTACAAAGGGGGTAAGATCTGGTCCCTCCCTGTTTGTTGATATACCAGACCACTGACATGTTGTCTGACTGAATTGCAATCGTTCCCAAATGAAGAAAGGCATGGAGGGCCTACAACGCTAGAAGGACCGCCCTCATCCCTAGGACATTTATGGGCAAGCTGGTCTCTACAGGGGACCACATGCCTTGGATTGTCCTGCCCAAACAATGCCCCCCCCCTTGAGTTGGGAGGTGTCCGTGGTCACTGTGGCTTGGTCTGGGGCTGGAACAAAGGGTCATCCCCCCCAAAATGTCCGGCGAACACATCCAACATACGAGGGATGACTGACGGACTCAACTGAGTTGAATTGGATATGCCAATGGCAGTTCCAACAGGAACCACTGCACAGCTAGAGTTCACTGTAGAATTCTCACGTGTAACCGGGCACATGGGAGAAGTGTTATGGTCGCCGCCATAGAGCCTAATGCCCTCAACACCAATTCTGCCATTGGGAGATGAGAGTGGTAGATCAGGGAGACATGCATCTTCAGGTTTTGTACTCTCTCCGAGGTCAGGAAGATTTTGCACTGTAAAGTATCTATCCTGGCGCCAATGTAGTCTATCACCTGTACAGCATCTAGGAGTGATTTTGATGCACTGATTGCAATCCCCAAATGCAGGGCAAGGATCAGGAAATAATCCCTGGTTTGGGAGAGTAGACGCCTGGTGGGAGCAGTGAGGAGCCAATTGCCCAGGTATGAATATACCTGAATCCCCCGAAGCCTCAGGTGAGCCGCTACCACCATCACTTTGGTGAACACCCTGGGGGCTGTGGTGAGACCAAAGGGTAGGGCTCAAAATTGGTAATGACTGACTCCTAGCCGGAAGTGGAGGAACCTCCTGGAGCTTCTGTGCATCTTTATGTGATAGTAAGCATCCTGGAGGTCTAACGAGCACATCCAGTCGCTCTCTTGCAGGTACAGCATGATGGACTGTAGTGTGACCATCCAGAACTTCTCTTTGGCAACTGACAGGTTCAGGGTAGAAAGGTCTAGAATGGGCCTCAAGTCCCCCCTGTTTTCTTTGGCACCAAGAAGAACCTGGAGTAGAAACCCAATCCGGACTGATCAGGGGGACGGTTTCGATGGCTCATTTTTCTAGCAGCTTGGAAATTTCCTGTGCTGCGCCCTTCCTTTGCATGGGTGGTACATCCGGGAAGTGTTTGGGAGATTTGGGGGGACCCACAAAGGGGATAGAGTATCCTCTGGATATGATCTGAAGCACACAGCGGTCTTATGTTATGGACTCCCATACCGCTAAGTGCAAGGACAATCATCTCTCGACTGCTTCCGGAGTAGAGCTGTCGGGCCACCCCTCAGGGTTGCTGCCTGGGTCTGTCCAAGAAAGGTTCTCGAGATCCCAAAATTCCTCAGACCTCCTCTGCCTCTGGGCCGGCGTACATTCTGTCCCCTCTGCCTCTGGGGGAATAAGAGCCCTGACTGTCCTGGGAATACTGTGACTTCCAGAACTACATCTTGTTTTGCCCTCTCTGGTTCCAGGAAAAGGACCTTTGAGGGATCGGGAAGTGGATCCCAGCGGCAGACAGTGTCTTCCCATCCTTCTCACTCTGGACTAACATTTCTGACAGTCTTACCAAAGAGAGTAGAGCCGTCATAAGGGGCATTGACAAAGGACACCTTGAAAGGTTCCGAAAATTGACAATCTGAGCCAGGTGTTGCGTCTCATGGACACGCCGCACTGAGCCACCCTAGCCACTCCTTCAGTAGCATGTGAAAGGAGTCGCATGGACATGTTGGAGACTGCTTTCAAAGTGGCCATCCTCGTGGAGAAGGTGACCCTGTCCTCCTGTGACATGGACTTAGGGGGAGACTCCTTCAGCTCCTTTACCAGGTCGCGTTGGAGTATGGTGACATGGGGCCAGGTAGTTCTCCACCCTAATAGAAAAGGTAGCTGAAGCATAAACCTGCTTTCCTAGGCAGTCCATCATCTGCAGCTCTCGGTCAGGAGGATGAACCGAGGAACTCTCCTGGACAAATTCCTTCTTTATGGCTGCTGCTACCACCATAGCGTCTATGGGGGAGCCCTTATTCTATGCTGGCCTATCTGTGGGAGGACTCAACATTTTGTTGGGTCTTTTTGGAATTGGTTACATGCTGTCCGGCTCCTTCCATGCCCATGAGGTGACCAGGTCCACCAAACGATCTTCGGGAGGGGACACCCAGGAAGTAGATGGGCCCGTGCCGAAAGCCTCCAAGAACACGGACTCATCAGAAGAAGGTTTGGGGGCAGACCAACTTCCTCGCTGGCATATTTCCAATTCTCCAAAGGAGACATCCTCGGGAGGTGACCTAGGGGAATCTTCTCCATCATCCAAGTCCGTATCCTCAGTGAGGGACTTGGGGGAGTCCAAGTGCCTCTTCTTGCATGTATGCTTGTGAGGCACATCTTCCGGGGGAACTCGCAAGCCACTTGCTCCTCAGGGGGAACCATCTGGGGCTCCTCAAGCACGGGCTCTCCCTCTGGTAAAATGATGGGGAACGTAGAAAGAGCCGAGGGGGTCTGGGTGGAGTCCGAGGGGACAGTCAAGGGTCTCGATCCAGTGGAGAGAACCCTTTCTACCACGTCTAATGCTGAAGGAGAGCGACCCTCATGAGAAACCAAAAAGGAGGCCGGTCTCCCCGGGTCTGACGAGAGAATCGGAGCTGGGCCCGAAGTGGACGGAGCTCTGATGGAGAGAACTTAGCCCGACAAAGGCGGAGTCAATGAAAAAAAGTTCCACTCCCTCGGATCCGACACCCAAGCTCCGGATCCAAGCGCGGCTTGGATCCAAGCTGGTCAGATCCGACACGCTCCAGGCAGCTGTCGGCATTGAGGAAGCAGGTACCATTGGTGCCGACCCCCTGACTAAAGCCATCCCCAGATCTGAATACTCTGAACCTGATGGACGGATCAGAGAAGGAGATATCAGTTGGAAAAAAGGAAGCAAGCTCCCCCCCCTCTTGAGAGAGAGGGGGCTGGCAAGACCCCCATCTGGATCTGAGTACGAATGAACCTCCTCATCATTTCATCCATACTGACCTCAGACAAAGACTGGGTGAACCTCGACGAGGCCACGGACTCCGACCTTGTGGGTCAGGGCACCGAGGCCCTAGAAGCTGAGTGAGTCTCCTCTGGCTCCGGGAAAAACCTCGGAGACTGGAGCAGAGGGGAGTCACGGATCCTTAGCGTTTTGACTGGTGAAGGGAGGTCCAGAGACTTCTTACATTTTTCCCTTGACTTCGACTCTCTCTTCATCTCTGCCCCTTTTCCGCTCCTGCAGGCTTTTGCATAGGAGTTTGAGTCCCAGTCTGGGAGGGAGGAGTAGCCAGGGGAAGAGAAGGAGAGGCGGCCACAGCAGCCACTGTGACCAAAGCCAAAGACGAGGCAACTGTCTCAGTAGGGGGAAAAAGGCCTTTTAGGGCCAACTTGGCCTTCCTGTCTTTAATGGCGTGCGGGTTAAACCCCGCGCATATAGTGCAGTCTGTGCTCAGATGGGCCACGCCCACAACACACAGAGTGTGGCCATACGCAGGGGATAACTTATGGCCACACTCAGTGCATCTTTTGAATATAGGCTTATCAGCCATGGTATCAGAAGAAAGAATAAATGAAAAAAAAGAATGTTATTTTTTTCTTACTGAAAAACACCCACTCACCACACACACACACAGAACACAGGGGGGGGGGGGGCAAAAACACACACAACTACTCTAAACTAAGCTAACAACTCTAAAAACTAGAAACTCAACGCACCAAGTGAGGGGAGGAGAAAGGGGAACCTACACGATCACTACCTAAAGTTTAGAAAGAAGAAAGAGACATTTTAAGGTGTTTAACCCACTTACAACCTGGAGCTCTGGAGATCACAATGCTTTAGCTATTCGTGGCAGAAGAGATATGGGGGTTGGAAGGTAGTGGAAGGGTATTATGGGTAAGGGGAGGAGCTTGGAGCTCAGAGCAGATGCTAGTAAAGTTGCCGGTACAGATCCGGTATCCCACAGGTTGAAGACCAAATGAAGTAAACTACTTCAGATCATGAGGATAACTATTGTCCAATAGCTTAGTATTGTACATGACTTGATTAAGTTGCAAAGGAATTTACACCATTTTTAAAGGCAGTGGCTGCTGCCCCCATTCCAGTCGATCTTGCATAGTCACTGGTGCTTGGGCATGATCTTATGTTAGCTGCACCTCATTCTGTACCATCTGTCATACTTAAAATAATAGCTCAACCCCTCTCAACTGCACATCTAACTAAATATGAACTTGCATTTCTTTCTGATCCATCTATTCTCTCCTATGCTATCCTGCTCTAAATGCTGCATCTTTGTTACCTACTGCTGAGGATGGTGAAGAGCATGATTGTGTGTGACTAATTATCTGTTTTCTCCTAGAAATTACTTAAAGGACACTCCTGTACAAAACACTGAACTAGACCTATTTGGGTATGGTTCCTTTGGAAGAGATCGAAATGGAATAATGATGTTTTGCTTCAACAAAGACTACAGGGTGTACATTCTGCCTAGGTAGCCGAGTTCTTGGCTCTACATAGGTCTTGTGAGTTAGCCAAAGACAAAGTTGCCAATTTCTACACCGATAAAAGTCATGCTTTAGTACAGTACATGATTTTGGATAACTTTAGAAACACAGTATTTTTAACTTCAGCAGGAACTCAGATTAAGAATTCTTTCTTTGTGAACAATCTTTTAAATTCTCTTCTGTTACCTAAAGAATTAACAGTAGTTAAATGTAATGCCCATCAAAAGGATATAGGTACTTGTTTCAAAGGGAAATAATTTGTCAGCTCAAGCTGCTAAGCAAGTTGTAGAAGGACTTTGTGTAAAAATTTCATGTGAGGTTATTATAAGAATCTAAAGTAAGAATCTGCTTTCCAAGCTGAATATTCACACGAAGCAGCAAATCTGATGATGAGTTATGGCGACATCTGGGTGGCCGAATGCTGGTGCCTGCCTCCTTGATACCTTACCTGGTAAGGGCATATGATTTACCAGCCCATGCATGTTAAGACATCACAAAGTTGGTATGCCTCTCATGTCTCCTCTGATACTTCAGTATGTTAACCTTACAGTATATTCCTCGAACATAAGGTTAGCAAAAATGCAGACATTAGGGCTTCATGCTTACCATCACCTTGAGGACTTTTTGTAAATGTGCAACTGGACTTTGTCCAGATGCCAAAGGTCCTTAATTTATAGTTTATATTGGTGGTGGTTTGCATGTTTTCTGCATGGGTGGAAGCTTACCCCCGTCATAAAATAGATTCTGTAACAGCTGCTAAAAAAACTTGTATTCGAATTTATACCTAGATTTTCTGTACCTTGTACTATCAATAGCAATCAGGGAACTCCTTTTTAACTCCCTGTTAGAGGGTTTTGCAAGATTGTTAATATTAAGTCGAATTTTCACTGTCCCAACCATGCACAGTCATCTAGATTAGTAGAAAGGGTTACTAGGACCCTTAAAAATAAGATTTTAAAGATTTCTGCTGAGACGAACCTTGCCAGAAGCACTTGCCACAGCACTAATGAGCATTAAAAGTACATTAAATACTACAAGGAGATTGAGTCCATATGAGATTAATGGGGAGACCCCATGGCCCTTAAAGCTACACCCCTGTGTAAAATGATGAATTAACTCTAAAGGATGATGCTGTATTGTCTTACTGCACAAAACGTATTAATTTCTTGCAGCAGTACCACAGACTTGTACGAGAAGCTCCTCAACTTCCTGACCAGTGCTGTCACCAATTGTGGCCTGGTGATTGGGTTTATGTTAAAACTTTCCAGAGAAAGAACTGTTTGAGTCCGAAGTGGAAAGGCCCTTTCCAGGTGCTGCTCACAACTTTTACTGGCAACCATTGTGCAGGACTACCAACGTGGATCCATTCTTCGCATTGTAAGAAGACTTGCTATGTGGAGGCCCCAGAAGAATCACGTTTGTCAGGGAAAGATGAATAATCTGCCCTAGTGAAGGATTAAAAAAGAAAATCGACTCGTACAGCAGTCCATGATGAATGACAGCAGGTACTTTTGCTTTGTTTTTGTTGCTGTTTCCTTTCACTAACTGGTCAAGAGAAAACAGTTTCCTGTTGGTTCTTCAGCAATATACTGTGGACTTCAGTGTGACAAACTGTTGGGCGTGTTCACACATACCTCATCATTCAAAGGCAGAGATTCCCATGATTCCAATCCCTGCATCACAGGTGACATCTGAAAAGGATCATAGTGACACATCTAACTAGGCATAATGTGACTGACATTTCATAGGTTGTGTTTCTTCAAGCTTGCAACCACAAATCCTGGAGACGCATGCTATGCAAGAAATGGAACTATGCCCATGGGAACCAGCAAATGCAATGACACTAGATATGAAAGTGTATCAAACTCTTTACACTTAAAAAGCTATGATTAGGGGTGTGTCATGGGCATGACAGAGGAGCATTACTACATCTGCGGTGATTGTGCCTACCCCTGGTTGCCTACAAACTGATCTGGATGTTGTTTTGTGGGCTATATTACTCCTGCTATTCAACATTTTGAGAATCCTCCAGCAGGCAGACTGAGAAATAAATGGGCAATTCACTGGGCAGAGCAAGTATTTTCAGCTGTTACTTCTAGGTATGAAGTGCAAAAGACAATGCTTGAAATCAACATGCTTGCTCAAATTCTTCAGGAGGTAGCAAACCATTCTTAATATCACATCAGGATGGCAAATCGAGAAATTACTGATATTTGAATTGTGGTACTACAAAATCAACTGGCACTCGACATAATGCTAGCTGCCAAAGGGGATTCGTGTGCCCTCATAGGAGGTCATTGTTCTTATATTAGTTGGCATCATGATGAACCAGAAAAGTTGGCCAATTTCATGGAGCAGACAGCCAAGGACCTGGACAGCACATCTAAACAGTGCACACTTTTTGGATGGCTAGGCAGTGCATTTGGTAACCTGGAAACTAGTATATTACAAGTTATCATTACAATAATTGGTATTACTCTTAGTTATTTTAACATTTTTTGTTCTAAAGGCTGTAATTACAAAATGCTTAACCTCATCTGCACGCTCAATGCCACTTAAAAGTATGCAATAATGAACTTAAGATAAATGAAAATGAAATCACTGTAGATCACGAATACTATGATGCTGAAGCATATTTTATCAGATTATGAAGAATTAAAATATAATTGGGTGTGTTGTGTGACACAGTGCCAAATAGGGGAGGACTGTTATGGAAAAATATTATGTCTCATGATTATTCTTCACAACGTTGCTCCGGTACAATGAAGGCTGTCCCTTTACCCACGTACCACACTGCTTAGGTAATCCAAAAATCGATCTCAAACGGATATTTTGAAAAATTTATTGTAAACAAAATGTAAGATACATGAAATAAAATACTTTAAACACATGAAAAGAAAAGTAACTGATTAAGCGCTTTCATCTCCTGCACCGGAGACTTCCTCAGAATCCAGTTACCATTAACAAACCATGTATTATATATATCACAGTATTATCAACCCATTGGTTGAGAATTGAGCAATTTCTTTTGATTACATAATTAATTACATATAATTATAATTAAAAGGGCTAGTTTCAATAAAAAATCTATGCAACACTGCAAAAAAACATTGTGTGTAGTAAAAGATGTTAAACAGTACTACCTATTAGAGACACAAAAAACAAAAATAATATAATGTTATAACACCAAAGGAACAAATATAAATAAGTGCATATTGTTATTGTTATTAAAAACCCTAAAATCACAATTGATGTTAATATGAAAAAATATATATATTGTTTTATTGATATTAGATAAGCTGTATGGTGAAATTAATACAGACTTACTATTTCGAGTAGATGAGTATAAACATGTGTATTTTAGAGTACTGTATGACATTGATTCTGCTACCAATATGAACATTAATAGGAAATTAAAGAAGCTTGAAAGGGATCTTGGTGATTACGAGAAAGGATGTGCATATGTTGGTGAAAGTATAGTTAAGAACCACGGGCGGGGGAAGGGTTCGTACACACTTTATAGGGAAGGATATAATAGGAACAATAGTTATAGAGGGGCAGGAAGAGATAGGAATTGGGAGCCAAGACACTGGGAGCAGGGGCAATTGGATCCCAACCAACTTGAATACCATAGATATGAACAGGAACAACAACATGACATAAGGGAAGATGAAAATAATGTTAGAACCAATGCCCCTTTAGGGATGGACGAACCCAGGAGATCAGAGAGGTTGAGGAACCAGACCCAACAAACATATGCACAGGTTATGCACACAGGGAGGGTATACAGATAGGGGATTTAGAAATGGTTTTGTGTCAAGACACAATAGGTGACTGTAGTACTGAACCAACAATAGTTGTACAGGAACAGGTGGATGTCATTATCCATACTTTCAACAATTTTAATATATTTAATTACACTGACATTTTGATTAACCAAGATTTTTTTAGCTTGTTCACCAAAGGGTTTACTTTCGTACCTGTTAACAAACCTAGAGTCGAAAACATAATACTGGATATTAAGTTGTTTACACGAAAATTAAATTTTAGACATATATACAAGGACAGAGCAGTCCAAGATAGGGAAAACCTTTTAACTAGACATAGTATATACAATCCTCCCTTACAACATGAAATCTTGAATTTTGAAAAATGTGTAATTAATAGGATACGAAATGGATATAAGAACAACAACAAAATTAGAAGTAATTTGACAAAGGCTGAAGAAAAATTATTAAAAGATTTGAGTAGTAATGACAAAATTCGTGTAATGAAACCTGATAATGGGGGAGGGGTGGTTATTATGGATAGATGGGATTATATCAAGAAGATGAAGGATATCTTGGACAAAGAAGAACAGTATGGTTTAGTAACGAAGAATGAGATCAATATATCTTACAGGAAGATAGATCTCATTTTGGAAGACAATTTGTTTACAGGAATGATTGATATGGAATTTTACAAGTTCTTAAAAGTACCAAAACCTGTTATACCGGGTATATTTGGTATACCTAAAATACACAAATCCCTATATAATCCACCCATGCGACCTATAGTGTCATCTCAGGGATCTAAAACCCAGCCTTTTGCTATTTATGTGGACACTATGTTAAAAGAATTTAATACAAAATATGATCATATTCTGGTAGATTCATGGGACTTTCTGAAGAAAATTTGTGTGAGTACTTACTCAGATAATATGTTGTTCATCACTATCGATGTCAAAGAATTGTTTTCGGTTATACCTCAAGCCATTGGCTTGGAATGGTTTGAAAAAACCCTTATTGAATTGAAACTATTGACAGCAGCTGAGTTCAGAATTGTTTTGAAATGTATGGAATTGATATTAAAATATCACTATGTTTATTTTGAGGGGGATTATTACCATCAGAAAGAGGGAGTTGCCATGGGCTCTGCTTGTGCCCCTATGTATGCTAACATTATTATGTTATTTTGGGAAAAGAAATGTGTTCAATTCTGTATACAATCAATATATTACTAATTATTTTCGTTTCCTGGATGACATTTTTGTTTTATGGTCTGGATCCTATGACCACATTCAAGAGTTTATACAGTATATAAACCAGACGACTACCTTTTTGCATTTTACACATCAAATAGGTACTGAAGAAATACATTTTTTAGATATAAAATTAAGTAAGGATAACCAGAACAAATGCTACAGGTCCAATATATTTAGAAAAGAACATCATTCTAACGCCTATTTACATTTTGACAGTGACCATCCTTATCAACTTAAGAAGAACATTGTAAAATGACAAATGATTAGGATGGCCAGGATGATCTCTGATGATGCAGAATTTCTAAATGAAATTAATAATGTAGAAAAAATGTTCTGCGAAAGAGGCTACCCTATGGATTTTATTAGCCCTATTAAAGAATATGTAATTTCAGAAAGAGGTAATAAATATAACCCTCTGTTAACAAATGATGGGTGTTTGGAGATTACAGTTAGGAATAATAGTAAGAACAGTTTCAATACTCAGAATTTATTTGTAGCAAGTTCTACACCCTATTTGACGATTACATACCATCAAGGTGTAAAATGGTTGAAAAAAAGCATTAATGATACCTGGGAAATGTTCAGGAATATGGCAACGAAAACTGATGTATTTCAATGTGACATCAAATACAGTTTTAGAAGGAACAAGAATATTAAGAAATTATTGAACAGAGAACTATAGCCAGTGGGGCCAACAAGAGGCATGGCACTTTTAAATGTGGTAAGTGTGCACAATGTTCATATATTGCCGGATTGAAAGAAGTTAGAATACCAAGTCTGGACATAACTTTAAAAGCCAAAAGATATAATAGTTGCTACTCAAAAGGAGTAGTATATTTGGTGTTTTGTAAGGCCTGCTGGAGCTATTATATAGGCAAAACTGAACGCCACCTTAGGAATAGAATATATGAGCATACTAGGGATATCAACAAACATAATGATAATAATGCATTATATAGGCATGCATTGGTATGCAAACAGGCAGATTTTAAATTTTGGGTGTTAGAGGAAATTGAACCCATGGATAGAGGCGGCGATTGGGAGACAAAGTTAGAGTATAGGGAAATGATCTGGCAGCTGAGATTAGACGCATGTAGTGGAAAAGGATTAAATGATCACATCTCTATAACTCCGGCATTAAAAACAATGGCAGCGGACCCAAAGAAAAGGTAGAATGAACAACAATAAAGGGAAGCCTGAATAACAAGTATCAGTTGAACAAAATTAGTTATATTTTTAAAGTTTTTAATAATGTTTTTAATACTTCAATATATTCAATATATATATTTTTAATACATATATATATATATATTTAATTTCAATACTAATAATTTGTATTAATTTTTAATTAATAATTTTTAACAATTTTTCAATATTAATATTTATTGAACAATTTAATAATATTTATTAATATTTGTTTGTTATAAATTCAACAACTCCAATATTTGTTTTCTTATGAATTTCAACAAGATAGGGTTTCTGTTATTGTGTTCACTCTTACTCAATTTGCATAGTTATTAGTATTTTATACATATTCATACATTTCTATATTACAACTATATATATTTATATACATATTTTTTATATTTTATATATATGTATTTTATAGTTCATATATTGTAATATACATTCAATCATATTTTATCCTATTTTTTACATACACATATATTGGGACAAACATACATATATATATATATATATATATATATATATATATATATATATATATATATATATATATATTATACACAGTTATTTAATAATATGTTTATTTACTTATTTATTCACCTATTAATTTTTTGGATAGGGATGTTTTTAGTAAACACAATAAAACAATATATATATATTTTTTCATATTAACATCAATTGTGATTTTAGGGTTTTTAATAACAATAACAATATGCACTTATTTATATTTGTTCCTTTGGTGTTATAACATTATATTATTTTTGTTTTTTTTTGTGTGTCTCTAATAGGTAGTACTGTAACATCTTTTACTACATACAATGTTTTTTTGCAGTGTTGCATAGATTTTTTATTGAAGCTAGCCCTTATAATTATATGTAATTAATTATGTAATCAAAAGAAATTGCTCAATTCTCAACCAATGGGTTGATAATACTGTGATATATAATACATGGTTTGTTAATGGTAACTGGATTCTGAGGAAGTCTCCGGTGCAGGAGATGAAAGCGCTAAATCAGTTACTTTTCTTTTCATGTGTTTAAAGTATTTTATTTCATGTATCTTACGTTTTGTTTACAATAAATTTTTCAAAATATCCGTTTGAGATCGATTTTTGGATTACCTAAGCAGTGTGGTATGTGGGTAAAGGGACAGCCTTCATTGTACCGGAGCAACGTTGTGAAGTATTGGACTTTGTTTTTGTTGCAACCTTTGGGTTGTGTGGTTATCAGTCATGATTATTCTTCACTAAATACATATTAAATTGCAGCTTCTTCACAAATGAGTCAAATAAAATGTGTATGATATTTATGTCAAAGCAAAGAAAAATTAAAATACAGATCCACGATTATGCAAGATGTATTCTTTGTATAAGGAGTAGCCTTATATTTCAAGTGCCTTACAACTGCATTTGTTCCATTAGCAAATTATACTGTACTGACAGATAATTGAATGCAAAGTTAATAATAAAATAATAAATAAAATAACTTTTTTCAGAAATCTACCCTCTTTTGTAACATTTTCTCTTCTAGGCCCCCGATGCATGTTCATTACTACAAGTCAAGTTTCGGTCCCAGCTATAAGTAATATTTCCTGCTGAAAGCGGATTATTTCTCCCCAAATTTTCTGAAACTCCACAATAGCAGTTTGTGATGGAATATAAATAAATACCAGTGTAATCCGTCTCCCTTGCCAATAGCTCCTTACTAAAAGGAATCAACCATTGCTTTTTTTTCCCCTCTTGCAATTGGTATTACTCCCTTTTTCCTTTCTCTGTGATAGTCTGCTGAAAATCCATACTGAAATCCTTTGTCATATTCTCATGTTCATTTCTTTCCAAATCTGTCACCTGCAGCATTGCCAACTGCACTCCGCATTTCTTAATATAATTCAACACTTTCATTTTTTTTCTATACCTGTAAGGCCATTTACATTCTGAGATATGGATAGAGTAGCTATTATGATAAAAAGCTGTTGTTCCTACTTATTATATATATCAGTTTTTTTGAAGATGCATTTTAAACGTTTGTGTTACATGCACTAATGTTTTAATGAAAACCCTCAAAAAAACTACATTAAAAAAAGCTTTCTATTAACTTAGGACAAACGCACAAAACTATTTACATCTTCAAAAATTTATTCTAACCCTCCAGATAGGAATGATTGCCCCAAACTGACAGCTACATCCACAGGCACTACCCAACATAAAATTACGGTACCCATGCTAAAGCCTTAAAGCCTATGTTCTCACTTACACAGATTGTCTGTTCTTTTATCTCTTTTCTTCTCATAAATCTGAAAAATATTCTGAAATACTTCTTCCAGGCTTTGAAGCCGCAGTGGTGCAGTGGTAGTGTTGTCACCTCACAGCAAGAGGTTCTCCCATTCAATTCTCGGCTGGAGCGCCTTCTGTGTGGTGTCTGCATGTCCTCCCTGCAGTCGAGTGGCATTCGAAAGACATGCGTGAATGGGCATGCCTTTGTTGAAGGTTGGGCATCGGGCTGGCACCTCAGCACTGTAAAAAATCTGCCAATCATTAGCAGACTGGAGTTCCGCTGTGAAGTCCCCTAACCAGGAAAAGCCGAAAGAAGAATAACTTCTTGCAGGCTTCAATATGCTAAGGGTAGACTGACACAGAAGAAACTGTGATGGTGTAGCCATATTCTATCCAAACTCCATCTCTAACTCCTCATAACAAGGTTATACCTACCTTTGACAAAGCCAAACATAGTCTCCTATCAACCTAAACAATCATAAAAACCTCTGCATTGTACATACCCCCTGGTAATCTTATCAACTCTTGAAAATATCCTATCCTCGGTGTCAACTAATATTGTTTTTGAAACTATAATATTACGTGATATTAACATTGACTGGCAGAAACTAAACTCCCAATTCCCTGCAAATGCTATTAACCTCTATGGCTTTTCACAGCTCATTACTGACCCAACCTACACAATACCCTCATACCAAAAAAGTTCTATAAATGACTGGATATTGGTTTCCCAGCCTACCAACTTTTTTCGATTACAAACTCTAGCGGACTATTCGTGACCATCACCCTATTGCTACAACTAGACTTATCAATCAAGCTTATACTTACAAAACAGTACGCAACCTAACCAATTTTAATTCAGACCTTCATAAACACACTGAATACAATTAACTGGCCTTTTCTTAAATACTTACCCCTTGATGAAGCAGTTAAAGTCAATACCCCAATTCCTAGACACTTTAAACAGCTTAGCTCCTGCCAGAAAGAGAAGAGTCAAAACTATACTCCCTGGCTATCTGCCAATACTAGATCCCTCATACAAAAAAGGGATAATGCCTGAGCATAGTACTCAAAACTGAAGAAAAAAAATCTACAACACTTTACAGAATTGTGTAACCTAGTTAAGAAAAGAAGTGAACGTGGATAAAAAAAAAACAATTTTACACAAAACTATCACAGAACTAATCCAAAAGCCTTCTGGCAAACGATTAAAAAAAATCTACACCCTGGAAATAATTCTCCCTCCCAACCGTCCAGTGAAAGTTCTTCTTCTGATATACCATCTCAATTTAACTTCTATTTCATCAATAGTATTGCTTCCATTGCTAACAATGTTTCAGCATCTCCTTCTACTGTCTCTCATTCTCCATTTTCCTGTCTCTCCACTTTCTCACTACAACCTGTACCCACATCCTTCAAATCCCTGTTCAGCAAACTCAAGCCTTGTTCCCCCTCTGCTGATAATATTCCTAATGAATAAGAATGGCAGCAGATTCGATAGCTTACCCAGTTTTTAAACTTACTAACAGATCTATTAAGGAAGGCTATGTCCCAATCCTGTGCAAAAAGTTATTCATCCTTCCTCTCCATAAAGGAGGCACTTCCACAGAAATATCTAATTTTAGGCCCATTGCTATTCTGTCTCCACTATCTAAAAAACTAGAAAAATTTATCCACAAGCAAATTCTTCAATACTTACTTGACAACAATCTTCTTTCTCCTACTCAGCATGGATTTAGACCTGCACACAGTACTACCACTACTCTTCTATCCCTTACATAGTACGCAAATCTTGTGATACTGGCAACTTTGTATCATCTCTATTTTTGGATCTATCTAAAGTTTATGACAGTTTCCCACCCCAAACTTTGTCTCTACTATCCTCTCTTGTCTCTACTGTCCTTTCTTGGTTTAACTAAAAATATCTTACAGTGGTTCACCAGCTATCTCTCAAATAGATATCAGTCATATGGAATTCCAATTTCTCTTATTTACCTGTTAACACTTGGGTACACCAAGACTGAATTATTGACTCTCATCTTCATAATATTTTCATTAATCTTCATTCTGCTATTAAACAGACAACCCTTATCAAATAAGCCAACACCGCCACCTTAATCTGCTCCTCTAACAATCTTACCCAACTGCAAAATACAACTCAAGAAGTATTACGTCCTGGCTCTTCCAACAACATCTCCTACTCAAGTCTAAGAAAACTAAACTTCTGCTAATCTTACTCAAACATTTCGTCCCTGATAACTCTAACTTTACTATTACTTCTGTTAACAATCCTATAATTGATGTTGTCTCACACACCAAGTTATTAGGTGTAGTAATCGACAACAATCTTAAGTTTGACCTGATTATCAGTAACAACATAAAACAGACCCATCAAAATCTGGGTGTGTTGTATACAGTTAAAAAACTTCATCACCAACTCCACTAAAGTAACTCTTGCCACCACTTATCTCTTACCATCCCTTCTTTATGCTTCCCCCATCCTAACTAATCTTCACTCATCCCTTAAAGTAAAACTCCATCAATGCTACATAAAATAGCTAAATTTGCCACTGGACTTCCCCTAAACTTACACCACTGCTACACTACTCTCAAAACCCTGCACTGGCTTGAACTACCCCCACCTGCTGACTTATCAGTTCATGCTAACACACAAAATACTCTACAACTCTTCTTTTTCACAAACATATAGACTACAACATTATGCTCCATCTCATGATTTATGTTCCTCACACAAGCACCTTCTACCTAGTTATAAAGCACAAAGATTGCATGGGATTAGTCTGTATTCTCAATGTGCTGCCAAGACCTGGAATACTACTAAAAAATAATTAGATTAATACCGCATTACTCTTCCTTCAAATCTCATCAAAAAGAACATCTGTCCAATACCTGGATTTGCTCATGCTCTGTGCCATCTTAGAACTAATTACCTTCTCATACCATATGACTTGCTGTTTGCCCAACCTTTTTTTTCCATGAGCTGCTCATCTTATATTACTCTACATTTCCTGTTGACATTCCCGCCTTAAGTTACCATGACTGTATCCACTGTGATTTCTTTTTGTTTTGAGTATAATTTGTATATAGTTACAAAGACATGGGTCTGGAACATTTCTCCCCTGGCCTCTGCTGAAACTTGGCTTGTTCCAAGTCTGACTTTTCCAGTAAACAAATGTTAAAATAATAAATAAAATAAAATATAGTGTGTTCTATCATTACTTTTCTTATATTTTTTATATCTATGAATTACTTTTCTTTGTATTATTGATATTCTTTGCAAAAAATTAAACTTTGTAATCCTGCTAATATGGTTCGGTGCTTCTCTCCCCGGGCCTCTGCTGAAAATGAGCACTTTTCCAGTTGGACCTTTCCAGTAAATAAATGCCAAATAAAAAATAATTAAACAAATCAATAAGACAACTTGTATGCTTTCAGAAAACAGTAACTTTTACCCCTAAGAAAAAGTGCAATACCGATCTTTAAATGAAACTAAACTGTACACTATTGTATTAAATGCATTAAAGTATTAAGGCTGCTAGAGAGGCTGCTGTTAATCATTTCCCATAATTTCTATTTTTCCCTGAACTGCTTGCAATTCTGCCTTTATATTTTGCACTTCCTCAGCAAACAAATATTCAGAACTCTCAAGACTGCTTGCACCTGCAAACAGCTTGCTTCCATATAAACGTAGTTAGCAATAAATGTTTGCAAATTGTACTCACAACAGAATGTACAGCTGCCTTCAGCTGCAGACTTCTTGACTCTCACTGAACATTTGCTAACTGGAAAAAAACAAGACAATATCTTTACAGATATAAGAAACTTTGGTATTTTCCATGGCTTTCATCATTTCTTAAATCGAACCATATTAATAAGTTCACATTTACAAACATAGGATACATAATATATGTGATACATAATCTAAGCAACATTACATAAATTACTCTGTTCCTCTCTTCTCTTAAACCTCATTCCTCCTCTAAACACTTCCCTGCATGTACTGTTCCCACAATTTCAATTTTTATTAGATTTGGTTTCCATTTTTTAGTAATTAATTCTGGTGGCTGTCAAAAAAGCAAACTTAACATGGCTTTCCCGTGTCTAGGACAATTCAGACTCTGTATCCCCAGCCCACAAAAATCATTTCCTTTGTTACACTCATTTGCTCACCCAGTATTCCTGACGCAGTACTGTGTAGTGAATTTTTAAAGACTGCTAACTCATTACACTCCTAAAAAGAATAGCTGTGTAAGAACTTACCATAACCTTAGATGCCCTTCTCTTCCATGTTGCAGTATTCATAACAGTAGGGAGGTTGCTGCCTGCAGTGCCACCATCTGGCCAGTATACCAAAGCCTTTGTTCCAGTAGGGTATGTGCAACGTCTCTTACCAGGGCCATAAACAGACATTGGGTATAAAAGTGACATCTGCACGTACCCTCATCAGAATGTCTTGCCACATACAATAGTGCTCCTGTGGGTTAAAGGTGGGGGAGGGGTCCTACTGGGAGACCCTTAGACTTGCATGTAGGCCAGGCCCAGTGCAGCAGTTTGGCTGTGTTGAGAGTGGAGACTGGGGAAAGGAATGGCTATGTCCCCACAGGTAGGCCATGGTGGGATAGGAAAGAAACTGGGTTGGTGGGTGGGAATGAATACTGCAACATGGAAGAGAAGGACATCTAAGGTTATGGTAAGTTCTTACACAACTATTATATGTCCTTCTATTCTCATGTTGCAGTATTCATAACAGTAAGGAGAGTACCAGAGCTTCAGGTATGAAACCTGGGTAGAGGAGTGGTTTCCGTGATCAATCAGGCCTTGGAGGATTGACCTGGCAAAACCTGCTTTTGCTCTGGAGGCCATGTCCAGCTTGTAGTGCTTCATGAAGGTGTGGACCAAGATCCAAGAGGCTGCTTCTAAAATGGAGGTAAATTCAATGCCTTTGAAAAAGGCAGTAGAAGAGGCAGCTGTCCTGGTAGAGTGAGGTTTAACATGGCCCTGCAACAATTTTCCATGATGGGAGTAGCACAAGGTAATGGATTTAGAGATCCACGAGAAAATGATTTGTTTAGAGACTGCCTTCCCTAGGGCTCTGGGATGGAAGGAGATGAATACTTGGTCAGATTTTCTAATAGATTTGATTTTGTCTAAGTAGTATCGGAATTACCTGTGTACATCCAGGGAATGAAGAGGCCTCTCTGAGGCGTTTTGTGGATGACGGTAGAAAACTGGTAGGTTAATGGTTTGATTTAAAGTTCATTAACTACCTTTGGCATGAAGGAAGGGTTGGCCCTGACAGCAACTCTGTCCTTGTGGAAAACAAGATAAAGAGAGGTAGCCATAAGGGCTTGTATCTCTGAGACCCCTCCTGGGTGAGGTAAAGGCCACTAGCAGATCTGTCTTCAGGGTGCATAGCTTTAGGGAAACTGAGTGAGCTGGTTCAGAAAGAGGTAACGTTAGTTTTTCTAAAATGAAACCGAGGCCCAAAGGAGGGGGGGGATAGGTCTCTTGGGGGGGGGGGTCTGATATGAAGGACTCCTTTCAGAAAACGCTTCCAGTCTGGATGCCAGCGGAGGTGATATAATCAGACAAGCAGAAAGGGCAGATAAGTGGACTTTGACTGAAGAGTAATTAGTCCTGAGTGAAGTAGCGCACACAAATAGGATAGGACCATTAGTATAGGAGTAATAAAAGGGTCCTGGTTTTTCCTTTAACACCACTTGGAGAATCTGCGCCACTTTGATACATAGTTTCTCCTAGTACTAAGTTTTCTGGCCTCCTGCAGAACATTGAGTACGTCCTCTGGATACAGATGTCTGTAAGGGATTAGAACCCTATCATCCATACGGACAATTTAAGATTGTTCACCTGTGGGTGGAGTAGGGATCCCCTCTCCTGTCTGAGCAGGTTTAGTCAGTGGGGTAACCTATGGTGATTGGTCTTGGCTAGTAAGTGGAAGAGGGAAAACCAATGCGGTCTTGGCCAAAAACGGGGTCACAAATAGGATTTTGGGTTTGTCCTCCTGAATTTTCAGAAGGACTTTCTGAATTAGTGCGAAAGGAGGGAAGGCGTAAAGGTACATTCCCTCCCAAGAAAAGGAGAAAGTGCCCACTTTCCAAGCTTGTGGATGTGGATCCCTTGTGCAGAAGCTGGGCATCTGTTTGTTCTGGGGGAGGCAAAGAGATCGGTTTGTGGAATACCCCACCTGTGTATCAGGTCCAGGAAAATTTCTCAGAAGCATCCACTTGTGAGAAGGGGCCGAGGTTCTGCTGCGTTTCTCTGCCACAAAATTCTCTGGTGAGGAGATATACACTGCTACCAGCTGGACCGGGAGAGAAGATGTTAAGTTCCAAATCTGGATGGGCAGGCTGCATAGGGGGTAGGATCTTGTCCCTCCTTGCTTGCTGGTGTACCACAGGACAGTCATATTTCTCTGTGATTACTTTCAAGGTTCCTGGCAGGAGTCCTTTTGTCTCGAGTGGACCATTTGCCTTGTACTGAGAATTGTTTCTGGTTTGTTAGAAGCACTGCACCCCACCCAGGTCTGACGCATCTGTAGAGACCTGTTGTTAGGGGGCTGGTACCTGTAGGTGGGGTCCCTAGGTTGAGATGCAGTGCTGACACCCACCACTGGATTTACTTTTTTAGGCACAGAAGTAGGAGAAGGGGTGAGTCCATGGGTTGGGAGCGTTGGCTACATAAGTTTTTTAAGACCCACTGGATTTTGCGCATATGGAGTCGTGCCAGAGGTAACATGGGTATCGGAGATGCCACGTGGCCTAACATTCTCAGGAATTCCTGAGCTGTCAAGGAGGAGTGGGTGAGGATCTGTGTGAAGTACAAAGGTCTTTGATCCTTTGGTCTGAGATGAAGGCTTTCATACGGTCTGTTCTGATCCTGCACCCCAAGAAAACTAAGTCCTGAGAGGGGGTCAGGTGAAATTTGCCTTAATTTAGGATGAACCTAGTTAAGGTGGAAGACACCTGATGTAGGTGAAGTAGAAGAACTCTGTAGTCTTGATGAAGGATGAGCAGGTCGTCTAGGTATGGGTATATCTGTATACCCAGAGTCCTGCAGTGAGCAATGAAGGGGGCTAGGCACTTTGTGAACATTCGAGGAGCAGTGGAGAGACCAAAAGGCAAGGCAGAGAATTGAAAATGGCAGAAGCCTATAGCAAAGCGGAGATATTTCCTGTAATTTGGATGGATAGGAATGTGGAGATAAGCATTCTTCAAATCCAGGGCTACCATGAATGCCTGTGGGGGTATGAGTGGTAACAGAAGGGGTAAGAATCATTTTGAAGCTGGGAACTTTGAGGAAGAGGTTTAGGAAAGGTAAGTCTAGGATTAACCTCCAAGGGCCGTCTTTCCTTGGTACAAGAAACATCTTGGAGTAAAAGCCAGTGTTTCTTTGTGTGGTGGGTACCTGTTCTATGGTACCCTGAGTTAGAAGTTGTTGAATGATGGTTGGAAATAGGTGGAATTGTTTTTTTGGTGGTTGGGGAATTCCTTGGAAAGGTGGACGCATCCACCAAGTCATAAAATATCCTCTCTGAATGATGAAGAGGACCCATTGTTCTGCTGTGATTATCTGCCATGAGGGTAGGGAGAGGGTGAGATGAAGGGATAAGGGTGTGTTTGGGTCCAAGGGAGGTGAGTCACAGTAGAGGTGGTCTGGATTGGTGAGACTGACTCCTAAAGGATGTAGTGGAGGAGCTGTTGGGAAACCTGGGACTAGAATTTTTTCTGGGTTGTCTACGTCCCTTAGATTGAGAAGCTGTGTGAAAGGACTCCCTTCTAACAAAGGAAGGCTTTTGTGGGTAGTTCCTATCGTATCTGGGAATAGGAGATACCAGAAGATGTTTGAGGTTCTGTAGTTCCTTTCCCTTTTCTTGAAGGGATTTGAGGAGCTCAGCAGAAGCCTGCTCAAAGAGGGCCTTATTGTCCAAGGGTGCATCAAGTAATTTTGTCTGTACATCCATGGGGAGAGGTTGAAGCCTTACCCAGGAGTATTGCCCAAGAACCAATCCTGAAACAGCTGATTTACATGAAGCTTCCACAGCATCATAACTGCACTTAATGGAGTGCCTATTCACTTGGGATGCTGTGGAAAGCAGAGTGTTGACTTGGGCTTTTATGGGAAAAACTGGCACCTCGGACACGAGGGTAGAGGCTTTGGATATGGTATCTAGGACATACCTAGCCATATGTGTTTGATAGTTGAGGGCCCTTATAGCCAGAGTAGAGGAGGTATACAGTTTCTTCCCTAGTCATTTGCTGTCTTTATCCGTTGGGTAAAGGGCAGCAGAAAGTAATTGTCTTGAAGTTTTGTCAGCAGATATGGCTAGAACAGCTGAGTCTGCTGGAGGGTTTCTACAGAGGAACTGGGTGACCTTATAAAAATGGTCTGGGCATTTAGAAGCTGGTGCTTGTGAGTCAGGAGACTGAGAAGCGGCCAAAAAAGCATCTTGGAAGGCAGGTAATAAGGGGGGAGCAGCAGAAGGAGATGGTTGCTCCATTTGTAAAAGGTCAAAGTACCTTTTCTTGGAGTTTGAAACCACTGATGCCTGCCACTTAAAATGTTCCCTCATGTGGGAGATGGTGTCCCCAAAAGTAAATTCTTCTTCTGGGGACTCGGGAGAAATGGAATCCTCCTCCTCTGGGGTGAAATCTTTGGGGAGTCTATTTGGTTTTCATAAGAAAAGGATTCCTCAGAAGAGGAGTAGTCTTCCTCAGATAACTGTAAGGGTGGCTGAGTTGAGAGAGTTGGGGGAAGTTGTTGTGTCTGCAAGGCCTGAAAAGCCTTAGAGAAACTTTGTGAGAACACTTCCCAGCTAGGAACTGTTTGAAGTTCAGGGTGCCTAGTTTTTTGTTTTCTCTTCAGAGTAGTAGCCGGTGGATAAAGCATCGAGGTAGACACTTGTTTAGTAGGAAGAGAAGGAGCAGGGCCTTACGAATGAGTGAGTTGTGGTTCCCCTCTGCCATCAGGATCTGATGGCTGATTAGCCTCAACAGACGTACATGCTGTTTCCGGCATCCCAGCTTCCATTAAGGTTCCTGGACCTGCGTTGGAAACCGCCGTCTGAGAGGATTCCAGGCTTTCAATCGCCTCAAGAACCTGCTCGGACGCCTGAGGCGCAAGCTTGGGATTCCTGCCTAATTTTCTTGGCCTTCTTCCTCGGCAGCTCGGCGGACGGGCCTACTCCTCCTTCCATACAGAGTGCTAAATGACGTAGCCTTCGATTTTCTAAATACAGTTTCAGTGCTGCCAGGTGGCTGCGAAGAGTTTCGGGGACAAATGATTTGCAAATGGGGCAGGACATATGATTGTGGGCCTCGCCTAAGCAAAATACGCACTTATCGTGCATGTCCTTGTGAGGAATTTGTCTCCCACAAGCAAAGCACACTTCCCCTTTCTAGCTGACATGCAAGTCTAAACTGTAATCAAGCGCAAAGAAAAAACCCAACAGGGCACTTATCTGAAACGGTTGAAGAAGCGGTCATGTGGTCTTGAACAGAATCGTAACCAGTCATCTGAGAAACACGATCTGCTTATGGAACTAGCAAACAGGAGTCCGACGTTCATTGCAGCAGAAAGTCTGATAGGGTATGTGCAGACGTCACTTTTATACCAAACGTCGGTTTAGGGCCCTGGTAAGGGACGTCACACACACCCTCCTGGAACAAAGACTTTGGTATACTGGCCACACGGTGACACTGCAGGCAGCAGTCTCCCTACTATTATGAATACTGCAACATGAGAATAGAAGGATATCATATGTTTCCCAGCTGCCTTTTTCTTCCCCATCACACCTGCAACATTTGCTATCTATCAGAGGAAAAATATCTTTGGAGTCTGCTTGGCATAAAAAGTATCTATGCAAACACATCCAGGCAAAAATCCTAAATCTTCTAGACTTTGTTGCATATTTGGGAGCCATACATATGCCCTCCCATTGTTTCTTTGTGAACTGCTTATTTAATCTCCCTTACCAATCTTTTCTGACCCCTCTGATTGACTTCTGTAGTTATCATACAATATTTTACATGCCAAACTATCCCTTTAAGAGCAGCTTCTGGTCTAGACTCAATTAAAAACTCAACCAGTGCAGGCATTTCATTTAGGATTTCCCTATCCCTTTCTCTTTTTCTATATTCTGATATCAATCCCTGATAGGGAAGGTAATCACTAGCAAAAATCCAAATGTCTTCTTGGTCTCTTCTCATTCTATTACCTTTCCTGCTCTGATTACTTGTTCCCAGTACCTTGTTTACTTTGCCCGCTTCCTCCAGTAAATTCCAACCCCTTGTTGTGTATTCTCTGTACCCCTAATAGCAGTTACCTCTACTGGTGGAATCTCCTTCCTCCATTCCCATTTTGGCTTACTAATTAGTATAATTTCTGCTAAATTATGAATATAATATTCACTATTCCCTGGATGTGAAAGACGTTGAAGACATACGTTCGCAACAGCTGGCCAGTTTTTCACGGAGATGAAAATACTAAACAGTTATGTCTTTGTAATCCAGGATTTACATACAAAAGGAGACATATTATTAAGAACTTGCTGGAAAGATCCTATGTGAACAGTGACAGGTCTTTTCCAATTACCAGGCCTTGTGGCAGATGTCATCAATTTTTACATTGACAGTAACTACACACTGATGGATGGTACGAAAAGATAATAAAACATACCAAGGGTGGCAAATTTTATTGTGGGTCTGAACGTGTTGTATACCTGGTCCACTGTACCTGCTGTCAAGCATTCTATATAGGGAAAACAAACAATGCATTGAACCGGGGAATTTATCAGCACCTATATAGTCTGTAAAGATCAGACAACAGAAGTGCTTTGGAATGACATGACACTCAGTGCAGTGGTTTTAAGAAGTTTTTATTTCTGATTTTGGAGCAAGCTTCTTCCACAGTTTACTCAGGGGACTGGAAGAATTTTTTGTGACATCGGAAGATGTCTTGGCAGCTCAGGTTGGATGCAAACGTCCCCCCTGGGTTGAATGAAAATTTTCAGTTATAAGTGAACTTAAAAGAAGAGCCTGTGTTGTTTGAATGTATTTTTTGTATTTGGGTTTTCTATTTAATATTTATAATTAACATTACATCTCTTGTAATATAATATATATTTATTTAATCAGTACTAACATTTTTTGGTAGACTTGGTTCAATTAACTATCTATTTTCATTGGGTAATTATTGTGAGTGTGCTTCTTTACGTAAATGAGTATTTAAATGTTAGTCAATTCAGCACACACTTGTTCTGATTATGTTTAATTTTTAGATGAAAGTGCTAAACATTGTGTGGATTTTACATATTTTTGCTACTGCCTTTTATTAAAGTTCTTTTCACAATTCACGAGCAGGCACTGGGATTTTTTTTTTATTCTGTAAGACTTATTTTCCTTAAAGATCTGAATCCAAAATCCCATTCTTTCCTTATTTTTTAAATTGTCCCACTGCTTCACCATCCCTTTCCATTCTGAAATGCAACTTTCGGCTTGTGTTATGCATAAGAGCCTTAACTCTGTAGCTCTGAAATATTGCTTCAAATTAGTAATCCTAAACCTTTTTTTTCTGTTGGGGGGAATCAACTTATCCCACTTGACTCTTGCCCTCTTCCTCCCAAATAAAATCCTTCAACTCATTAATTACTGTCCACAACTAGTCCTCTGGTTGATAAAAATATCCCTGACCTGCAGATAAAACTAAAAGGATTAAAGTATCTTTCTATCCATATCCATAGGCAAGAGCTTCCAGTTTCTCAGTTATTGATTTATCTTTTGGTTAGTCTCTTCCCGCATATCCTTAGCTGCCATAACCATATCCTTTTTAATCCATATTTCTAAATACTTAATTTCAAGTCCCCCATAAATATGGGTATTGCTGGACCATTTTATGTGTGGGTACATAGTTTAAAGCCATAGCCTTTGTTTTATCTTCATTAATTTTATATCCCGAAAAAAGGCAGATCTGTCTCAGAATAATCCACAACGCTGAGATGCCCCTTTCTGGTTCCATCAGGTACAAAATAATATCATCTGCAAATAATGCCAACTTTTCTTGAACGCTGTACCAATTATATCCCTGAAATTCTGAGCCCCTTATTTTCTTTACTACTACTTCTTTCGTCTTCTAAATATAAATCAAATAAAGGGAAAGAGAACCCCTGCCTGGTTCCTCTTTTCAGACAACTTGCAACTTATCAGCAACACGGCTATGAACTGGGGACGTGCTTGGCCAATAACAGCAGCTCTTGCTCAGGTATGGGGGAGCGCACAGCTTTGATATGATACAAGAGCTCACACAAGGATATGCCCCTTCATTGATGGCTCAACAGAAAAGGCCCAACTGTCTGCATTAATTAAGGATACACTCTGGTCCCAGGAAAAGATAAGGATAGTAGCAGCAGTAGGGTAACGACAAGCCATTTGGTGGGTTACAAAGCTTCAGATGAGGTCACATGGTGATACTGGATCTCTCCTGTGGCTCACAGGCAGTAAACTGATATGAAGTGTAGCATGAGACTGAAAAGCCATTCAGTGAGCAATAGGCTGCAGAGAAGGTTAATGGTCTCTGAACCGCCAGGGTAAAGTTGTCTGAGTGCCTGCCTGGATGATGTTTCCCTCCAGTTGGCTGTAACCAGAGTCAGTGGCCATATTGTCACTGAAACAGCAGGAATTGGTAGAATTTATGGGAGAAAGACTGACAGCGGATAATGGTGTGAAAAAGCAGGGAGAAGAGAGAAATGACCCCATTTTAAAAAAATGAAAGGCGAAAAGGTTCCGTTTCAAACTTGATTGCATAAACTGAAATAATCTGTATGCAAGGATAAAGTAACCTGAATATCATATACTCCAGATCTTAAAGGCAGGTAACCAAGGAGTAAATGTTGATTGCATGATAAGATATATTAAATGAACTTCTATTAAGAACTTACAGGCAAGTTCCCCTTATGATCTACTTCATTAAAAAGCTTAAACAAGTTGCTTAAATGCTTGACCAATTTAAATCATCCAACTTGAATAAAAAAAAATACTGAGGATACTTTCACTGGTAATGATTTCTATAAGCAATTTCATAGTTTGAGCAAAGCATTACATACACCTGTCAGGAACACAGAAATGGGATCTTATCCAATCTCTCACTTTACTTACTCTTTTCCCATTTATGGCAGCTATAGGTAAGTGATAAAAATGTTGCATAAATGTAGATCATATAGCCCTGTTTCACTGCACAGTCCTCCATCACAATTTATTAAAATTCTGCTACAGCAAGGCGAGTTATGTATGTAACAATTCTCATTAAAATGAAATTCTCCCTCAAATTATGGAAAGGAACTTATGTTCTGTGCAAAAGAGGGTGTACATTCCTAAATGCTACAGTTTAAGCAGGGTGGGCTTTAACAGGGTCCCGAAAGGATTACTTATCAGAGAAAAAAATATAATGGGTCAACCACTTTAACAAGCTTTATTCCAATAACTGATGGGTCTTATTTCCACTTCATTAGAATAAAAATTCCACAAATAATGAATTTTCTTGTATAAATGCAGTTGTCTGAGTATCTGAGATATGTAAAAGGTGTTCCCCATTATTCTGACAGCTGGGGAAGCCATCAGCAAGTAAACTGAAAAGCAAAACAGTGGCAAATTAGAGAACATCTCTCTGTGAATGTGAGAGAAAAAAAAACTGTTAACGATGCTTACACATAAGATTTTAGTTCTGAAATTACTCTGCCAGAAGTGGATGTTGCTGACAAAGGGATTGTTTTGAATGGCAATTCAAATTTGCAAGCTCGAAAGGAATCAAAGCAGGATGAGACAGCAGAACCCTGTACCCTTACTGGAAAGCATAGTTTCTGAACTTTAAAGAGTTGGCTTACCTAAGTCAAGTAGTTTCAAAACTATAAGCAAATGTACCTAAACCTTGTTTGACTACAGTGAAGGTCTCAGCTTTTGAATATATGGCTGCTTATTGGCAAACGTTTTTGCTTCAGTGAGGCCATGTAAAGATTTTAAGAGAAAATGCAGAACTAAAAGGAGGAACTGATACACTTTAGACTGGGAAGAATTCTGCGCTGCTGTTGTGATAATGTGAAACAGAGGAGGTGGTGAGAGCTGCTGGAGGAGAGAAAGCTAGGCCTGTCTGGGTCAAGCTAATGACACATGAATCAGTTTTGTTTTATCTGTCCTAACTTTCAGAAGTAATTCCTGAGTTAAGAGAAATGGGGGGGAAGGTATATATCAGTTCTTAAGTCTAATGAAAGTATACAGCATCCAACCTTCCACACTTGTGCATAAAGGAGGGGAAAGCAGATTCTCCTCAGTCTGTGTGTTCAGGCACAGAGAAAGAGTCTGTGTCGGAATGCACAGATGAGTAACAATGATGTCTACTTTGGAAGCACTTCACGGAAATTAAAGTGTGTTGTTCAACTGCCAGTTGTGTGTGAGGTACATACATCTGCTGGGATAGTCTGCCGGTGAATTCCTCACCACTGAAGGTAAACTGACAGCACACACTGCACATTGACAAGATCAACAAGGTTTTTCTGCATGGCTAAGATGTCATGCTTTTTTTTTTTTTTTTTTTTTTTTTACTTGCCACCCTACTGCTGTACAGTCTTCAGTGATTAGAAAATCCCTAGATAATTCTTGTTAGGAAGGTCTCCAGAGCCTTGGAAAATGCTCATATTTCCTTTATGCTGATGTGAAGTATTTATTGCCAGATACACCAATAACTTTGTAAGGCAAGATCCTTGAAAAGGGCTTCCCAAACATATTAACACATACTATATATAAACAGTTTGGTATCATGCACTAGAGACAGTCAGAGGATGAATTCCTTTTAGATTGTGAAGATCTGCCCACCTTGACAATCTAGATAATGTAATTATGTCATATGTAAACTTGCATGTGGAACGGCTAGGAAACAGGAAGATCTGGCCCAAATTGCAAAACTATCTTGCAGTGATTGGGGCTAGGAAATGTTCACTCTTTCACAAAGGTATTTCCTGACCTAGTACTGACACTTAATTTGTGCTTGATCCAAGGACTACTAAAAATATATCAGTCTGTTGTGGGAAAAAATACAATCTCTGCTGTAGTTTATGCTCATGACCGGTCTCAAACAGACCCACACCATTAAATCTGATGTACAAAATCCATAGTTCTGATTAGTTAAACTGTCATCCCGATGGGGGAAGGCATTTATTTTCAGAGTCCTTAAATGGGCAAATACTAGAGCTAAACATTTTGTAAATTCTCATAAGGGTATGTACAGTCCAGATGAATGTCTTGCAAAGTGGAAACAGAGATTTGTTACTGGAAGACAATGCTACTCACCGTGAAATGGCTGAAGTTGAATAAGCAAATAGGTATCTCCCACAGGTGCATAAGCCAAAAAAAGATATGCTCTATGAATGTTAGTCCAATGTTTTAGGATTCTCATTCTGAACTTCTTTGTCACTAAGAAATGACAGACTGAAAAAATCCAGAACTAGTGACGTTCCAGGAATACAACCTTTCTTGGAACTACAAATAACCTGGATTAAAAATGTATGCATCCCTTCACTGCTATCAAACCATTTGTACTGCCTTTTGCAGTTATGAAGCACATTCAGCTTTTACTGCCTTTTGTAATTATGAAGCATTTTTAAGACAATTCCACATGTATAGTCAAAAGATAAGACAGAGTCTGAGGAAAACTAGGTTTGCACATTTTATTGAAAGGTCTATGTAATCTAAAGAAAAAAAATCATCTGTGGTGCAATGCTGAAACATACCTCTGATCGGATGAAGATGGGAATGTGTGACTGGTAGAGAGAGGCAAGGGCCATTAAAATATTTTTTGCAAATGCTCTCAACTATTTACAGCTCAACAATAAACTGAACACAAATATGCATGTGCAATCCAGTCTTGCAACAGCAAATGTTAATATAGCACAAAAACATTGACAAGTGCACTATCATAACAAGGTACGCATTTAAATATTTAGTATAAATATATACTTCATTCTGATTTAGATGTAAATTCACATGAGAGTGTATTCATCAGGTTACTCAGGAGTTCCACCAAGCTCTAGTCTTCACCTGCTTTATCTCCATCAATAAAACTCCCTCTAGACCTGCACAACTTTCACACTTTATGGTAATGATATGGTAATTTATAGATCAGATTCCTCTCAAAAATCTATTGAAACATTACTTGAGAAAGATACACATTCTCCAAAACTGTCTCAGCTAAAAAAAAATTACTTTAACCCCAAGGAATCCAAATCCATGCTGTTTGCACATCAAAAAAAGGACTAGCCAAATCCCGCAACCTCTTCACATTACAGATTGAAATGTAATACCACCATCGACACTACCTCATCTTTTAGGTATGATTCATAGACTGTTACTAGACCAATGACCCTGGTGGCCTTTCTAAGGCTAGACAAGTTTTCCCGAAAGAATAAGGATGTCCTGCATCCAAATAGGAAATTTGGGGCCAGGCATTTATAAGCTACCTGTCCATAGGGGATAGGAGTGCCAGGCCCAGTATAAATTTCCTGTTCCCCATCCACTGGTCTAGGTTGCACTTAAACTGGGTAACAGACAAACTCAACTTCACATGGATGGGAAGACTGTTCCATGGGAGGGCTCGTCTTTGGGACACATCTGTCTCTCCTGAATGTTCTGTTTAAGTCGCACACAAAATAAGGTCACTATACCTTGTATTTCTGGTACTCTGACTTATGAATATGTAGGAGATTCATACGTGTGGGTTTGTGGATGCCCTGCAAGTCAGGCATGGATCACCCTCAAAAATCTATAGGAGACTTGAGTAGAAGGAAAAGACTTTAAGGCACTTTGCATAAGGCAGGTTTGTTACACCTTGTGTTCTTTTTGTAAGGGAGGTTACACTAGTTGCTGCATTTGCCTGGTCAGGTACATATCAAAGGGAGCATTGTACTCTATGAATGGTCTGATAAGGGCAGGGTACAGTGGCATAATGACCTCTTTGGACCTAGATACCATGCCCCTACTTATAAACTGTGCAACATAAAAGGATTTCCTCATCACTATGGCCATATGGTGGTCAAAGGTAAGGCGCCTGTCTATGCAGGTACCCAGATCCCCGACCACTGGTTCATTTCTTAGGGGTGTATTATCAACATGAAAACTGACTGGGATGGGTGACTTCCCCATGGTACAATTATGCATTTCTTACCATGGAGTTCAAGACCATGGCTTTGGCACCATTTGTTAGTCAGAGATGGACTTTCCTGAAAATACTAGTGTCTACAGGGGAATCGATGAAAACCCCCAGCTTGCCAAAGATCTGCACACTTCAACCATAAACCTTCAGCATTTAATTCCATATCAGAGAAACATATGCCAGAAAGGGCCAGGCCCCATACCGAGCCCTGGGGAACTCCGTTACTGACTGGCCTCTTAGTGGAAGCAGCCTCCACTATTTTGACCTCCCGAGTCCTATTAGTTGAGCCAGTTGGCTATCCAGCGGGTGATAAAAGGGTTTATACCTAAATTACTGAGCTTGCTACAATGCCTGAGTGGCGTACTGTATGAAAAGCCTTGGTCAGGTCAAGATGAGCTGCGTTCACAGTCCTACCTTCATTCAATGCTTTGGTGACCCTTTCAAAAAAGTCCACCGGATTTAATAGGCCCAACCTTCCTTTAACAAAGCTGAACTGTGATGGGTCGAGTGTTTGCAGGTTACCCATATCTTCATTTTATCATGTCCGTGATGATTCTTTTCATGGCCTTACATACAAGGCTGGTAAGACTTATGGGCTTGTAGTTACCCGGATCAGTGGTTGGACCTCGTTTGTGCAGGGGAATGACTGCAGCCATCTTTCATTCCTTGGGCACAAAACCCGACTGAAAGCTCCAGATGAAAAGTGATTCAAGTGGACCAGAGAGGGCATGTTTCATCCCACTTATTAAACATCCCAAGATGTTACAGGGGGCTCATCAATGCACTGTTTTTGGCCTTGGAATGTGCAACAATGACCTGTTCTCTAGTAATGGTTGGGAGATTGTAAGGGAGCGGGGGAGAAATTTGAGTTGAACCCATCAGCCAAAAGGTTGGCAATGGCCTACAGTTCAATGTCGGTGATGCCATTTACAATAAGTTCTTTGCAATGTTGTGTAGTTGCCCCCGAGGTTACGGACATAGCTGTATAAAGCTTTGTGGTAAAACTTTGCCTATTTTTTCTTCAAATTCAGACACTGAAGTATTAATTAACCTTCTTATCTGCCCGTTTAGATTGGTCAGGGGGCATTTGGTATGTATGGCTTTGTTCCTCCTACACCTGGCCAAGATTTTGTTTTCTTTTGTTGTATAACTGATTGATACTGTGATTCTACCAGGGGGGCTTGTCTTTTGAGTTTGCCTTATTCTTAATGTGAGTGGGCACAGATCATTCTATACACCTAACAATATGGCTATACATAGATTTTGTAAATAGCTCAGCATATGCTAGGGTGTTTACTGGGTTTAGGGAGTGCTTGGAATTTAGCCAAGGTGTTGCTCAGTACAGAGATGTTGGCCTTGGATTAGTTCACAATGGTCTTTGGTTTTGCTGGATCTCTGGACTTAAATTTTACTTCAACTAATACTAACTTATGGCCAGATCTGATGAGCAAGACATTACACTGGGTGAGAAACATCACCCCTCCCCCTCATGTTCATGAGTATAAGGTCAAGATGTTTGTACCCCTGGTAGGAGAATAGACCAACTGTTCCAGGATGTTGGTAATAAAGTTCTGGAATCACTGGGCTTGTGCATTAGAAATGATACAGGATTCACAATCTATACAGGTTTGTTCAGGATCCCCATGAGTATCAAACTGGGTTGCACGGCCAAGGACTCTAGTACATTGAGATAGGTAGTATGTGTTTCCTGGGACATGGAGAAGGACCTATAGGTTACAAGGATATGGTATAAAACCCTGTTTATGGTGAGTTGAACATGTACGAGTTCCAGTGGGTCATACACTAGTCTGGATATGAGGTTTGGTTTTAATACAGACAGAGTCCTCCACCTTTAGTCCCCTCCTGTGTCGTTGCTGGTCTAAAGGTGTGAAAGGCATTATAACCTTGTATTGCTGAGGGCCTCTCTGTGACTTTAAACCATGTCTCCATTACTAAACAGATGTCTACACTCTCCAGGGAGAGGAAGGCTTGCAGGGAATGGAGTTTCTTGTTAAGACTTCTATAGCACTGAGCTGTACCATCTTCAGATATTTCTTCATAGGTTCAGTTAAGCTGGTAGGTTTTGTCAGTTTGATCACTTAACTTTCAAAAACACACTAAAAAGCTAAGAGTCAAGAACTACTACCACATTTTCTGGACCAATAAAAACTCACTCTCTCTCTCTTCCCTTGCTAGAGTAGCAATAGGCAGGGGCAAGGGCATCCTTCTTGCACAGCATGAATACAGCCTCCTCTTGTTGGCCTATGCCTCAGTCGAAAGCTCAATTATCCTTTAAACTTTTCCTAATAAAATCTGCTGCTTCATTTCAAACCCCCCCCCGGAATGAATATCATTGCCTCACTCTGTCTAAGGCTAAGTGGCTTTCAATACAAGCCAGAGCCAATTTTCTCCTTAGCTCTCTTCTGCAGTATGACCACTCCACTCCTCAAAACTACCTGCAGCTACTACAGCCTCAGGGGCAAATTTAGAGTTGACCCATCCGTACAAGCCTCTTCAAGTTTCATTCTACAAGTCATAGCTTTTCTATCCTTGTCCTCAAACTGTGGCAGTCACCTCACCCAAACTTAGATGAACCCACTGCACACTTGGTTTTTTAGACTTCAGTTCAAGAACTACCTAAAAACATTATACGAATGCAACTACCTGGCATGTCACATAATACAACATCCTCCACAGAGGTCAACCCATTAACAGAAAGCATCTGTCACCTTCCTTCTACTTATTCACGTAATATAATAATGTCCCAATGTAACCTTGTTCTGCCCATCTCTGGGTTCTTTTTACACAAAATATATGTGATAAAAGCTATCATGGGAATGTAAGAATAAGCTTCTTATGATCCTCAGCCTAGTAAGTACCAATGAACCTATAATTTCTAAAGCAGCTTTTAGAGAATACCAAAAAAGAAGTTATGTACTCACCATAACATTTCATATTTGTAGCCCATCTCACCCTTCATTCTTACATATGGGTTTGGATCTGATTCTCGGCTCTGACTCGGCCTTATTACAAAGCTCAAAGTCTCTTAGTTTGCGCGTGGCTAGGTAGGTATCCCATAGTGCATTACTACAATCCCCAGATCTTGTTTGCTGCTAGACTATAGAAAGATAGAAATAACGGTTATCCAGAAAGAACAATAATGAAAGGTCTCCCCACCCTACCAAAGGTCACTTTCCTGTCTCCAGATCCTTCCAGGAAAAGGATAGGTGGGTGGGTTCATTAGCATGAAGGGCGAGATGGACTACAAACATGGAACATTATGGTGACTACATAATTTCTGTATGTTCTGTCTCGCTTTCATTCTTATATATGGGACAGCATCCCTAGCACCTTATTCTCGGATGGCTCACAGGAAAATACTCCTGAGTATCGTGGAACTAAAAGAGACTCTACCCCTTGAGGTCAAATCCACCTTGTAATGAGTAACAAAGGTATGACGGATAACCCAGGTTGCCGCAGCACTAATATTGTCAATTGGAACTCTGGCTTGGAAGGCAGCAGATGTGGACAGGGATCTTGTATAATGAGCCTTAATCTTGAACGGCAGAGTCTTTCAATCAGAGGAGTAAATGAAGGAAATACAACTAGAAATCTAATTAGATAGGGTGACTTTAGAGACTGGCAGACCTATTCTAAACACAGAAAAGGATACGAACAATTGATCTGACTTTGAGTTCCTTAGTCCTGTGAAGGTAGAACCGTAACTGCCTGTGAACATCAAGTTGTTGAAATTTGTATTCTGCAGTGTTGGAATGATTAGGCAAAATACAGGTAATTCTATAGTTTGATTCAAATTAATCTGAGAGCAAACTTTAGGGATAAAGGAAGGATTTCTATGAAGGGACACTCTGTCTTTGCGGAAAATCAAATAAGGAGGCTTAATTGACTGTGCTTGTAACTCTGATACCCGGCTAGCTGATGTGATAGCTACTAGAAACAAGTCTTCCAAGACAGAAACTTCAATAGACACGAATGTGCAGGTTCAAGAGGCAGGGAAGTTAGTTTGGATAGAACGAAGTTTAGATCCCAGAAAGATACAGGTTTCCTTAAAGGGAGGTCTCAGCAAAGTAGGGCCTTTAAGGAATGCTTTACATAATCTGTGGGACATTAGATTAGATTCAGGTTGTCCCAAATGAAAATTAGATATCGCTGCCAATTAGAACCTAATTGTGGCAGTAGCTGATCCTTGATGGAAAAGTTCAGACAAAAATTTTATCATCATAGGGATGGATGCTGTGTAAGGATCTACATTTCTTTATTTTGCCCAGATAGAAAACCTTCTTCATTTGCTAGGGTATAACTTCCTAGTGGAAGGTTTATGCGAAGATGTAAGGATGCGAGTCACAGCAGGTGAAAGATTATGAAGCCTGACTAGGGATGGAAGTGGAGCAGCCATGCTGTCAAGATGAGGGTGTGAAGGCAGGCATGAAGGGAGCCTGATGTGTGTCAAGAGGTCTGGCACTGGGACCAGAGTCCATGGATCGTCTAGTAGATAAGGCCTAAGAAAGGGGAACCAAATTTGTCGAGGCCAGTAAAGGAGTGATGAGAATCATTTTGCTTCCCAATAACTTTGCTTTCTGTATCATTTTGGATACGAGCGGAAAGGGGGGGAATGCATAAAGGTGTCCCAAAGGCAAATCGGGAACAAATGTGTCTCACTGTGACTCCCCCAGAGGGGAGGATGAGGGAGAAATAGCTGCTGCATTTGGCATTGATCGGGCTGCCAAAGAGGTTGCAGCAAGGCTGTCCCCATTTGTGGAAAATCTGTTCTGCTGCTTCCTGATTCAGAGACCACTCGTGAGGCATTAAGAATGCCCTGCTATGCTTGTCGGCTATCACATTGGTTGTCCCTAGGATATGCGTTGCTACTAGAAAGCATTGGGAAGATATAGCCCACTTCCAAACACAAAGAGCCTCTCAACAAAGGGGGTAAAGATCTGGTTCCTCCTTGTTTGTTTAGATACCATACCACTGACCTATTGTCCGATTGGATTGCTATCGTCCCTAGAGGAAGAAAGTCGTGAAGTACTTGCAACACTAGAAGCACTGCTCTCATCTCTAGTTCACAGATATGCAGGTGAGCCTCGTGATCTTGCCATGTGCCGTGGACAGTCCTGCCTAGATAATGCCCCCCCCCCACCCTATCTGTGAGGCATCCATGGTCACAGTATCAACGGGTTAGTGAGGAAGAAATGGAGTGCCTGTTGTCAGCTGATAGGGTTGAATCCACCAACGAAGGTCCTTTTTGCAAGACTCTTATGAGGATTATGGTGAGACCGAGGCAGTTGTTGAAAGGACCACTGGGAATATAGAAGCCATTGGAGAATTTGCATATGCAATCTGGCTAGAGGGACTACAGTTATGGTTGAGGCCATGGTCCCCAAGAGTTTCAGCACCGTCTTTGTCTTGACTTTCTGTAGAGGAAGTAGACTGAGAATTTGTTGCCTGAAGTTTTGAATTCTGTTTGCAGGTAGACAAGCTAGCATGGTGACTGTGTCTATTTCTGTGCCTATAAAAGTCACAAATTTAGAAGGCAATAAGGTAGACTTTTCCCAATTTATTGTAATCTCCAGCTGGGAACAGAGCTGGATTGTCGAATCTCTAGTTCATAGGAGTAGGTGCCTCATGGTGGTGGTCAGGAGCCATTCGTCCAGCTACGGAAACACTTGGAATCCATGATGTTTCAGGTGAGCTGTCACTACTGCCATACATTTGGTGAACACCCTAGGGGCTGTGGTAAGACCAAAGGGCAGTGCACAAAATTGGTAATGACTGGCACCCAGCTGGAAGCGTAAATAACTCCTCGATGCTCTGTCCATTTTTATATGGTAGCACGCATCTTGGAGGTCTATGGAGCACATCCAATTGTCTTTCGCTAATAGAAGGAGTATAGACTGCAGTGTCACCATCCAGAACTAGGCCTTTACAGATTCATTTAGTTTGCTGAGGTCCAAGGTAGGACTCCAGTCCCCTGTTCGTTTTAACACTAAAAAGAATCTGGAGTAAGTTCTGAATCCTATCTGGTCTGCAGGGACGGTTTGGATGACTCTCTTTTAAAGCAACTTTTGGACTTCTACAGTTCCTTGATCCCTGTGATTGGGTGGAATATCCGGGATCTTCTTGGGAGTGTAGGGTGGGAAAAGAAAAGGGTATAGAGTGACCTTTGGTGATTATTCTTTGTACCCATTTGACTTTGGTGATGTTTAGCCAGGCTTCTGAATACAAAGATAGACAACCCCTGACTGGCTCCAGAGAAACACAGCTGGGCCCCACATCAGGAGCGCTGATAGGGACGGCCTCAAAAAAAATCACAGCCACCCTGGTTTTGCGGACCCCCACGCCTCTAGGGTGACATCTACCATTAGCACCTCCTCCTCTGCCTCTGAAGGAGGAATCACCCTGTGCATCCGGAAAAAATCTCTGGGATTTCTTGAACATCTTACCACCTCTCTGACCCTTGGGATATGGTCTAGAAGGGACAGTAAAACATACTCCCATGGCAGGGAGAGTTTTCCCTTCTTGTTCGCACCTGGTGAGTGCATCTTTTACCTTAGGTCCAAACAGAGAAGAACCATCAAAGGGGGCGTTGGTAAAGGTAGACTTGAAAGGCTCCACAAAATTACATAAGCGCATCCAGGAGAGTCTCCTAAAGGAAAAGTACAGTTTTGTACCTACCATAAATGTAGATGTTCGAAGATCCACATTGCTGCAGTCCTTACACTTGGGTAGTCCGCTGTCCTCGGAATATCAAATTTGACTGACATCAGGACGTTAGGGTACAAATGATGACCGGCGCCATATCCTCAGTCTTTTCTTGCCCCAGATGTCAGAAGACCCTAAAAATAAAGGTCAAAACCAAAAGACAGCAAACACCCAACCAACCACCCTTGCACTAACTATATGTACAAAATATACAATATACAATATGTACAACCCAACCCACACAACCACCTCTAACTACAGAGGGAAGGAGGGAATGGAGAAATTGGACTGCAGCAATGTGGATCTTGAACATCTACATTTATGGTAGGTACAAAACTGTACTATGTTCTTCATCTCACATTGCTGCAGTCCTTACACTTGGGTAGAATCCCAAAGCAGAGGTAAGGGAGGATGGCTAACTACAAGGAAGCAGGAGCTGCCAACATGCCCTGCAAAACAGCAGTGGCAAAACCAGCCCTGGATTTAGAGTAAAGTGGCAGGAGATAATGCCTAGAGAAAGTATGCACTGAACTCCAAGTAGCTGCCTCCAAAATATCCTTGGTTGCCACTCCCCTCAAAAAAGCTGTTGAAGTGGCAGTAGCCCTAGTGGAATGAGGCCTAATCCCATCTGGAACCTCCTTGCCATGACGGGAATAACAGAAAGCAATGCAAAACCCAATCCACTTAGAAACAGTTTGTTTAGACACAGGCTTGCCCTGAGAACTCAAAGCAAAAGAAACAAACAACTGCTGAGACTGCCTGAACCCTTTAGTTCTGTCCAAATAATAACGCAATTGCCTGTGTACATCTAAAGTGTGCAAAATCTTTTCCCCTCTATTTTGGGGATTTACATAAAAAGTAGGCAAATGAATAGTTTGGTTTAAAGCCACACTAGAAACCACCTTAGGCATAAAGGAAGGATTAGTACGTAATGATACCCTATCCTTATGGAAAATCAAGAAAGGCTCAACTGCCATAAGGGCCTGCAATTCAGAAACCCTTCTTGCAGAGGTAATTGCCAACAAAAAAGCAGTCTTCCATGATAAATATTTCAACTCAGAAGTAGCTGCAGGCTCAAAAGGTTGTAGAGTGAGTTTCTCCAACACAAAATTGAGATCCCAAGCAGGAGTAGGAGCTCTTAGTGGGGTCTTATATTCTTTGCCCCTCTAAGAAATTGCTTGAATAAAGGATGAGAAAACAATGGTGGGACACAATCATAGTGAGCGAAATTGCTGCAGCATGAACCTTAATAGAAGAGAAAGACAAACCCTTGTCCAGTAACTCAGTAAGATATTGAAGAGCCACACTCAAATTAGGCTCCGAAACATCAAAATCTTTTGCTGCACTCCAAAATAAAAATCTCTTCCATTTATCTGCGTACACTTTCCTTGTACTAGGCCTTCTAGCTTCCAAAATCACATTCAAAACTTGGAAGTTGAGACCCTCTATGGTTCAAAACAGAATATGCCAGGCTGTCAGGTGCAGAGAGTGAAGTTTGACATTCAGCAAATGGCTGTCCTCCTGTGACAACAGGTGTGGAATTGAAGGCAAAGGCCATGGAGGCTATCTCACCAGACTTCTCAGTAATGGGTACCAGTGCTGTCGAGGCCAATCTGGAGCTATTAAAATCATCCTTGGCTTGTCCTGTCTGACCTTTAGAAGTACCTTTGGGAGGAGAGGCAGAGGAGGAAAGGCATACACATGAAGATTGCTCCAATTGAAAGAAAGAGCATCCACTTTCCAAGCTGTGGGATGAAACCTTTTGTGCAAAACTTTGGCAGCTGATGGTTTAGTGGAGAAGCGAACAGATCTATGTCTGGAGTTCCCCATGACACTGTCAATTTCTGAAATACTTGAGGATCCAATTTCCACTCGTGGGGATCCATAATTCGTCTGCTCAACACATCTGCTAAGGAGTTCTGTGCTCCTGGCAGAAACCTTGCCTGAAGATTGAGCTGTAAACTGAGAGCAGTCTCCCACAAAATCATTGCTTGCCTGCATAGAGGATAAGAATGTTCCCCTTGCTTGTTGATGTACCACATGACAGTTGTGTTGTCTGTTAGAATCAACACCTGCCCTGGAAGAAGTAATTCCTTGAAAGCTATTAATGCAAACTGGACTGCTAACATCTCCTTCATGTTGATATGTAGATGTAGTAGTCTGGCAGGCCACTTGTTTTGTATCCACTTTCCATGTAGATGAGCTCCCCAAGCTTTGTCTGAGGCATCTGTCGTTAAAATCTGACTCGCCTCTGGCCGGGTCACAGAGAGTCCCTTGTTTAGGTGACATTCCTGAGCCCACCATAAAAATTCCTTTTGAATGCAAGGTATTATTTGAATGACAGTGTCCAGATCCTGGCAGTGCTGTGTCCATACATTTTGAGATACCATTGTAGCTTCCTCATATGCAGTTTGGCATTGGGAAGCACCAGAATACAAGATGCCATGAACCCTAATGCTTGAAGGACTGTCCTTGCAGTCAGCCGGACTGATGAGATAGTTGTAAAGGGATAGACTCTTTTGTTTGTCCGGGGTTAGAAAGGCCATCTGGGATGCTGTATTCAGTCTCACACCCAGAAAGCACATGTCCTGAGAGGGTACTAGACTGGACTTTATTTCGTTCACAGAATACCCCAGGCATCTTAGCACTGCTATCACATATTCCAAATGATGAAGAAGCTCTTCCTTCCTTGGGCCAAAATCAGGCAGTAAATAAGGATAGATCTGTATTCCTTTTAACCTGAAGAAAGCTATCACTGGAGCCAGAACTTTCGTGAATACTCTGGGCAGTAGATAAGCCAAAGGGCAATGCAGAGAACTGATAGTGAGAAGTCCCAGCTCAACGCAGATACTTCCTGCAACTTAGTCTGATAGGAACATGAAGGTAAGCCTCCTTGAGATCCAAAGTTACCATCCAATGAACTTTGCCCAGCAGAGGTAAAAGCTGCTGTAACGTCAACATTTTGAACTTGGGAATGTCCAGATAAGTGTTGAGGGTAGATAAATCCAAAATTGGTCTCCACGTGTTCCCCTTCTTTGGTACTAGGAACAGGCGAGAGTAAAATCCTAGGCCCACTTCTGGCATAGGGTACGGCTGTATGGCCCCTATTTGGAGTAACAGAGAAACTTGCTTGTGAGCCTCTATTCTTTGTTGAGGAGGAATGTCTGGCATGCCTTTGAAAGGAGGCAAGGTATGGAAATAAAACCTGTAACCGTGGTGTATGATATCCAATACCCATCTGTCTTGGGTAATTAAACTCCAATTTTCTTTGAAAAGTGCCAACCTTCCTCCAAAAGGTGCTGCCAGACGAGAAGGCTCTGGCAGCTGAAAAGGTAGGTCATTGGGTCTGTTTATGAAAGGACTGACCCCTGCCCTCACCAAGACTGTGCAGGAGAACTCCCTGTTCTAGGCCTGAAAGAGCCCTGAGCTCTGCCCCTACCACGTCTAGATCTACCCTAGACTGGGAATCATAAGAAGGATCGTCCACCCCTTAGTAGGCCAATTTCTACTAAACTTTGGAGGCTGGACCTGCAAAAATCTTTAACAGTCTGCATAGACTTAGCCTTGTCTTCCATTTTCTTTAAAACTGCCTCAACAGGAGGACCAAACAACACATCCGATTGTAAAGGAGCATCTAAAATCCTTGTTTTAACATGGTCAGACAAATTTTGATCCCTTAGCCAGGCGTGCCTGCGAAGAACTGACCCAGTGGCAGCCACCCTAGATGAGGCCTGTACAGCATCAAAACCACATTGCAAAGAATGCTTACCCACCTGTTCAGAAACATGCACTAAATCTTGCAACTCTTTACAATCAATACCTACTGCCAGAGCATCAACCTTAGACTTTAATTGTGAAAGGAGATAGTTCTGGTATTTCAACATGTGAAACTGGCAATTCAAAGCCCTCATAGCAAGAGTGGAAGAAGTATAAACTTTCTTTCCCCATCTATCCAAGGCCCTAGCCTCTTTGTCTGCAGGAACCGGATTCTTAACAACAGAAGCCTTAACACCTTTAGGCCCCTGACTAACAGTTTCTGGGTCAGCCCTAGGACTCTTAAAAGATACTTATGAGCTTCAGGCACCCTGTAATACCTATCCGCTTAACAGGAGCAGGAGGCAAAGAATCAGGATTAAGAGAAGCCTCTGCAAAACATCTTCTACTACATCCAAAACAGGAGGTATAGCCAAAGGCCTATGCTGGGGTAAAACAAAAATTCCCTAAGCCTTTTCCTGGAATCAGAGAAGTCCTGACCTTCCCACTTAAAATGCTCCCTCATGGAATGAAGAGTTTCTGAAAAGAAAAATCCTCAGGAGGAGAAGCAGAAGGAGTAGAATCATCCAGATCAGAATCAGAATAAGGAGAGTACTCCTGCAAGTCTTCAGCCGAAGACTCTGAAACATCCGAAGCCTGCTCAAAACCCCAGCTCAGGCTCCAACCTAGGTCTCTTATCAGGAGGGCATAGAACCCTAATTAAAGTAATCAAATCTTCTGCCATTTTAAGCATATGCTTCTTGGGCACAGTACCTGAAGAGCTAGGGGTAACACCAACTGAAGCCAAACCTGGCCTGCCCCTGGGAGAAGCCTTTGAAACAGAAGGAGAGGGCCTAGCCACCCTAGGAAGGGAGGGAGAATAGTAACCTGAGAAGCCCCTCAGCCTGACTTGCCTCCTGAGAGGCCACATCCTGCAATAATAAGGTCTCACCCTGGGAACACAAAGAAACCTCCGGCGGAGCCACCGGCTCCACCAACACCTCAAGAACCGGCGTCCGGTACAGACGGTTCTTCTAGCCTAGGCTTAACTGCCTTGTCCTTAGCATCCGCCGGCATTTTATAATTACACCGCTTCCCAAAGACTAACCTTGCACAATCCAACCTTCTCTTTATAGTGCGTTTATTAAATCTAGCACAAGAGCGACAGCCAACAACGTCGTGCTCAGGCCCTAAACAAGGAATACACAAAGTATGATAATCTCTATGCGGTATCTGTTTCCCACAAGAAATACAATTATTGACTTTTTCTGACATCCGGTAAATCACTGAGGCAAGAAAAAACTAAAATATTCCCCAATGGGGTACTTAGCCAACTTTGAACTCGGTCTGAAACTTCAAACTTGAAAAATCTCAGAACGCCAACCGGCACTTGCAATGCTGCTTCTGCATCGGTCCATGCGGCAAAAGACTGAGGATATGGCGCCGGTCATGCGCATTTGTACCCCTGATGTCAGTCAAATGCGATATTCAGGCCGACAGAGGACAGCGGACTACCCAAGTGTAAGGACTGCAGCAATGTGAGATGAAGAACATCTCCTGAACCTGCTGCCCTGCTTGCTCCATAGGAGATCAGCCTCATGCAGGAGTTCACAATGGAATTTAATGTGAACAACTGAGTAGTCACCTTCTCAGGGACTCCTTCAGTACATGTACCTTGAACAGCATCTCCCAACTCCTTGAGATCATCGCTTTGAAGCCTAGTAAAATGTGTAAGATGGTATAGTGATCTGAGGGTAAAAGCCGCTGAAGAGAAGATATGCTTCCCGTATCTATCCCTCATTCGAGACTCCTTGTTCGGCGGATGGACAGATGAAGTCTCTGCTAGCTCCTTCTTAGTGGCTGCCACCACCACCATGGCATCTACAGGCATGCCCTTGGACAAAAACTCTCTCTTTTGGGGCAGAGAGAAATTTGTTGGGTCTTCTGGGGACTGGCTCCACAGCATCAGGAGTCTCACACCCCTTTCAACTAACCAGGTCCAAGAGTTTGTGAAAAGGTGGAGACACCCAAGAAGCTGAAGGTTGAGATCTGAAAGCCTTCAGGTACACTACTCCTCATCAGAAGGGGTGACAGTGAGCCAGCCGCCTCTCTGCTTTAGGATCTCTAAGATGTCTACAAAGGAGACATTATCAGAGGACGACTTGGGGGACCTTTCTGACTCCCTGAGGTCAGTGTCTGAAGTGATGGACTCATCCGGGGAGTCTACATGCTTCCCCTTGCATGTCCTCTTCTGAGAAGTCTCCTCAGAAGGGTATTCTGGGGACGTCTCGGAAGACAGGGGGCCACCCAACAGGTGGTTCTGAGGCTGCGGATCTGTGCTGTCGAGAGAGAAGGTGCTGACTGCTGAGACAGAGGTCGGTGCTTGAGAGGGAGAGTATTGGTACCCTTGCGGGGAGCTGAAGAGTGAGACAGCACGCTCCTCATCTCGAAAGCAGATCTCTCCAGCTCCGAAGACAGCTCTGGTTCCGAGGAAACGGAGGTAGTCCACGGCTCCAGAGCGACTGGCTCAGAGATGGATGTAGGGTCCGAGCTCACACTAGCCGATGCAACGACAGGAAGACTTGGTACCGAAGAGGTTCAGGTCCAAGTATCTCTGTCGGGGCCAACTGGTGAGCTTCAGCTCCTATAAACCACGAATGGCGCCGAAGGTGTCGGAGCGGAACTCCGCTCTGTGATAGCCACAAGGGGAGGTGGAACCGAGGGTTCCACAACAAGCGTCAACAAAATCTCCGGCTCTGAGGGCCAGACTCGGCTCGGAGGAGGAACTAAAACAGGGAGAATGGACTCAGATGGCTCCAGAACCGACTGGGTCGGAGCCAACAACAATTTGGGCAAAGCAGATGACTTCAAGAGTCTAAGCACTACTTTCTCCACATCTTCTTCTGATAGGCTCTTGGAGCATCTGGATGACAGGGTAGGTGATCTGGATCTCCTAAAAATTGGAGATCTTAAGGTTGGGAAGCCCAGCAAAAGATCTCTGGACCGGTTCCAATGCAATTTTCCAGGAGTCGGCTCCAGAAAGCTTGGGGCTGACACTGCAGTGTCAACATCGACCTCGACCAGCTCCGAAGACAGTGGAGCCGAGGAGGTAGAAGTTTTATCCATTTTCAATGGTTTCTGAGGAGGTTCCGATACACTAGTCGGCGCCAGAGAATGTCTCTTGGCTGACATGACCTTCTCTTTTCTGGATGAATGGGACTTTGATGATGAATTAGAACTTGCTAAGTCTTCCTCGAAGGAAGGCTTGAGAAGACCTTTCAGAATTAACTTGTTCTTCCGCTCCTGGAGAACTCTGGAGCTAAAGGAATGGCAGAATGAACAAGTTTCCTGCAAGTGAATGGCTCCGAGGCAATAAACACAATTACTGTGGCCATCTGTAATTGACATCTTCTGGGAGCACTTTATGCATTTTTTAAAACCAGGAGGTTTGTGATCTTTAGACATATTTATCAGAGCTCTAAAACAAGGTCCTCTAATTTAAACAGACCTCGCCCTAAAACTACACAACAAACGCAATGGGGACTAGGTCCTCTAACTTAAACGGGCCTAGCCCTGTTAGAAAAAAATCAAAGATGACAGAGAACTAGGTCCTCTAACTTAAATGGACCTAGCTGGAAGAAAGCTAAGCCGGAAAATCAAGAAGCAGGAGAGTACAAGATAAACACTGCACACAATCCTCTTACTCTATAAAATAGAGAAAACAAGGCCCTAATACGAACACGAGCCTATAGAGATATAAACTGTGTCAAAAACTAGTACAACAAACACTGCACACAATATAAAGGTATGAAAAAGTGAAAAAAACAAGGACGCGGACCTAGGAAATATTAAAAGTGTTAGAAACTAGCACACAGGATACCACACGGAGACCAAGGGCCAAACAACCAACAAGTTTTCAAAAAATTAAGTAATTAGCAAAAAACACTTCTAAACACTATCTAAAAGATAACCAACACTAATCTTAAGCATAACTAGCTAAATAATAAGTAAGAGTGAATGATAATGAAAAAAGTTTTGAGCTTAGCCATGGCCAAGCAAGAAGCACTTCTGAACTCGTAGACGCGGCAAACGAGATCTGGGGATTGTACTAGTGCACTATGGGATACCTACCTAGCAACGAGCCAACTAAAAGACTTTGAGCTTTGTAATAAGGCCGAGTCTGAGATGAAGATCTGCTCCAAACCCATATGTAAGAATGAAGGTGAGATAGGACTACAGAACATCGATACTTTTCTTTCTTTATCTAAACATTATTTTACCAGGATAAATCCAGCTGGACACAAAGTGCCCATTTTCAGTGGAGTACTGGGGAGAAAAGCTCCAAGGAAGTTAGAGTACATACATGGTTTAGGTAACAATAAAAAAACTGGTATACAAGGTAAGAGAAACAAAGAAGTGCAAGAACAATTTTGTAAAATAATAAGATACTCAGGAGTAGAACCCCTATTTGCAATATTTACAACAAAAAAATACATATTAGGTGAGTATATCAGGTGAGAATATAGTGTATGCAATGGAGGCATACAGTGGGTCAATTATATGGAGTAGTGGGTCTTCAATGGGGGTCTTTGCAGTTACAAAGAGGGTTATAGCATACAGTTGTGAATTAAGAAGGCCCTTGAAGGTACTTGTGTGACTTTGTAGCCTGAGTTCAGGTGGGAGGGTGTTCCACCAACATCATAAGAGAATAGGGCCTCCTCAGCGCTGTTATTGCATGGGTTGATTTCAATCAGGTTTCTGTTACATGAACGTAGTTCCCTTTTGGGGTTGTGAAAGTTTAGTACGTCAGCTAGCTAGTTAGTTTTACAATATTTTTTTAACAGAAAAAAAGTTTAAACAACAAAGCAATGTGCAAGTTTTTTCCCCCGAAGGTAACTTATCTGCCCAGCAACGGAACAGAATTAGTCAACAGTTGATCCTTGTAATCCCACAGATGAGCACTCTACTCTGTGACAGGAAAGCCTGGAAGGGCTTGGCGCCCAAACCAATCTTCTTTAATCAATCCAGCTCAAGCTAACATTCTGGGTATGTAGAAGGTGCCATAAAGCTTTGGAAGCTGTCTGTTATACTCTATGCAGAATATAACCCATACAGCTTAGGCTACTGGAGCAGTTATCAATATAAAGATCATCTTTACTTGCAATCTCTTGATTAAAAACATTCCCCAAATAAGGAAGTACTTTAGTAATGCTCTAAATTTCTTCTGGCAAGCCATCACTCCATGTTGACTTATTAAAACCTGCCCTTTCATCACTTCACTGTTTTCTGCATTTATTATTAGACTCAACAGTATAACATTTTTCACAGTACATCTTTAAATATGCTGCTGGGTCTCTGATTAATGTCCCCCTGAATTAGACCTCACTCCTACAATAATTCTTGCTCCCTTTCATAACTCGATCATGCTACCAAGGCCTTCTCATATTCATGAGAATCATTAAAACTTTACCCTTTAGGTGCTCATTTTAGAAGTTAAATTTATTACCAAAACTATTGCCTTTCTCACAATTAATATAACCTTCATTCTGTGCTGCCACATCATCTTCAGTAAGGTTGATCAAGGATCTTGGAAGTCTAACCATCTTCTTTTTCTAATGTCTTTGCATTTTCTTCCAAATACTTCATTATTTTTTATTCTCCAATCACTTTCTGCTTTGACCCCTTCTCATCCTTCAAGCAAAGAAAAACCATTATAGATCTTTATCGTATCTGATGTGTGGTGTTTATACCATTTCAAAGTGCTTCCTATTTAAATAAGCTGGGAACAGCCAGAGCCCTTCTGAAACAAAAGGCAAAACATCTGTAAATGACCATCCAAGATCACAATGGGGTGCTTAATAATTCTCATTAGTAAGTATGCATTTTATTAATTTTAGTGATGAAGCTATACTTGTTTAGAGCATATTGTGAATGAGAATATTTTCTTGATTAACTGCACTGGTACTTGCTTTATACAGTATATATATATATATATATATATATATATATATATATATATATATTTTTTTTAGCATTTTAAAGCATAACATTCTAAAGCATTTATTTATTTTTGTGGCAAAGATTAGCATTTTAAAGCATTTTTTTATTATTGTGGCAAAAACAGTCACTTCTGTTTTTTCTAGTCTGCCTTCAGATCTCTTTGTAGAAGATGAATTAGACACAGACTTGCTTGTTGTTGGTGGCCTAATGGTTAAGGTGTTTGCCTTACAAGTACAAGGTGCAGTATTTGAGTCTCACAAGGGATAACTGGCTAGGCTTAATATGGCTTGCAAGGGCAGTTAGCTTAGTACTAATCTATGACCCTATGAACCTAAGCACGTGAGAACTGCTTTTGCTGTGCTTTTAAATTAAGAAATTCCAGGATTAGACATCTTGTGGCATGAAGTGTTTGCCTGCTCTCCAAGTTAGGAAGGCCTGGAGGAAACTCAAAGTTTGATTGCTTATTGGCTAGTGCCATAGGAGTCAGTTTACAAACTTTTTCTTTCTGCATAGAGCTGCCTACCGGGCAGCAGTAACATTTAGCATTACGTGCCTACACACTAAAATTTACAGATAAAGTTAAGATTAGATCAGAAAACTGTTAAACAGTGTGGCATTGTATGGAAAAAAGCTTTGAGCAGCTAACTTGTGCATTGAATAGCACTACTATATCCTAGCATTATAGGACGTCTTGCACGTAACCCCAGAAGCTACCCTAGGAGACCCCTGTGAAAATCTAATTCTTAACCCTAAATAACCAACCCCATTACAGGACTAGACAATATGGACAGGCAATTTCCAAGTGCATCTGTGGACAGCTTGGTAGCTTTCAGCATTCTAAGGCAATATAACAATGGTCTCATGTTGTTAGACCAACAGTTAATCATTAGGCAAATGTGGTATGCAGGAGATGTAAGTACACAACTTCCATGGAGGTGAAAATCTCGCATACAAACAAGGCTGTCAGGAATACCCACACTACGTCCTTTACACATACTGTTCATCACACACATTGTCTTATGCTGGCCTTTTTAAAAGAAACCTTCCCAAATCTCAAAGACCTCCAGAGCTATTTAATGGCAGCACTGCTCCTCAGCAATTACTAAAGCACACGCCAAAAGCAACAAACATTTCACCAAGCCTACACTTAATGGTCCTCCAAGTGCAAAGCCCATAAAGCAGGAATGTACTTTACCCAATACCCTTGTCATTGGCGACTTCATTGTGCGACACACAGATGCCCCAATCATCAGGTTGGAAAAAAAGATAATGATTAATTGACTATATGAATCCAGGATCTACAATATCACACACACACACATGCTACTGCACCCCAGGAACCAGCCTTTCATTGATCAGCATTATACCTTCACCAAGAATAATGCCATAATATGAACATAAAATGATCAATTTTTAATAACTGACTGTTTCTGTTGTCACTCCAGGAGGATCCAATATCTGTCAGCATGGGAAAACATAGTCAAAAGACCACATTACTTTGCCATGGATGGGTTGCTCCTGTTCCCTCCTACGCTTGAAATATTCTCTCAAACTTTATCCACCCCTTTAGAGCCTTTTTAAGGCAATGCCAAAAAGACAAAACTACCAACACAGTAAAAAAGTCTAAAAGCAACCTTAAGGTGTTACTGCTCAGTGTTAGGAACTAAACAAAAAAACTGCACAGCCTTCAAGTACTCCTCACACTGGAGAATTCAGACATCTGTACCGGGACCAAGACTTGGTTTAAAGCTGAAGAAAATACTCTGGAAGTGCAAGGGTACAGCCCATTCCACACAGACCAACAGCAGTACAGACTGGGGCCAAAGGTGGAAGTATCTCCATCTATATTAGCAACAAAAATAACTTTTAGTTTAACCAACCTGAAGGTAAGTACATATCACCATAATGATTGCTGGGATTCTAATGCGACTTGGATCCAGTCCCAGCAACTTTAAACCTTTGGATTAAGAGCTCTGACTCTTCCCCTACCTATAATTCCCTCTCCTTCATCAAAATACCTCAGATCCAGTTTGTCTAACATAAGGGTATATGCTTCCAATATTGAAGGACAATTAAAGACTATGTTCAGTACAAAAATGTGGGCCCCATGTACAGAAAAGTAACAAACCTGTTGAGGTTTAAGCCAGTGAGATTACCTTAGAGTACCATCTGTTCAAGGTACAGGATGTGTCAATTTAGGAGGAGGGATGCTGAACTGGAAGAAACTAGGATAACATGAATACATTGCTATGGTGACTATATAACTTTCATTCTTGATGCTGTCCATTTGAGTCTGATTTAACTGTTGGGACAGACTCCCCCGCTACTAATTTGTCTGGCTGGCATAAAAGAAAGATATTCCTGAGAACTAAGTAGAGCCAGGATCTGGACTGCACATCCAGCTTATAAGTGAGACCCAAAGGTATTGGGTGGTAGATCAGCAGGAAGTAGTACAAATCTCATCAATTGGTAAGTCATGTTAAACTGTGGAAGCTGCCACTGCCCATGTCAAATGAACAGTTTCTTGGATAATGATCAACTCAATTTGTCATAAACAAATGTAATACAATTTGAGGGAGTTCTTGAGAGAGTGACCTTGGAGACACCATTATCCCACTTTAACTTTGGATAATGCAACAAACAATTGATCAGACTTCCAGAAATCTTTAGTTCTATGTAGATAGAACCAAAGTTGCCTGTGAACATCAAGCAAATGCAGTGTATATTTCCCTTTACTTGAAAATGTAGGAAAGAAATCCGGTAAACTAATGAACTGGTTTATACTGGATTTAGATGTCATTTTTGGAACAAAGGAGGGATTCAGTTTAAAAAAACACGTTTTTTTATGAAAAAACAGATATGGCGGTCTGCATAAAAAGGCCAACACATCTGAAATTCTCTCTGCAGCAGTAACCGCTACCAAAAAGATAGTCTTCTTCCATGTTAAGAACTTTAAGTCTACAAAAGTTGCTGGTTCAAAAGAGGGCTGTGCAAAGGCTTGAAGCATCACTGTAATAACCTGTGGAAGAACTGTGTCCCTTATAGGGGGGCTAGAGAAAGAAAGGTCCCTCTAAGAAAATCCTTAGAGACCTTTAAAAATGCTATGGGAGTCTCATTGTACCCTATGTGAAAATTAGAAATTGGTGCGAGCTGTACTCTGATTGTGGAAAAGCTAAAACATTTTTAGAATAATTCCAAAAAAAACTGTAAAATGTAAGGAAGGGGAGCAGAAAGGGGGGGACTAAACCCTTTCCTGTACCCAAAAGGAAAACCTTTGCCATTTACTTCCATTTACTTTCCTGGTGCTAGACTTCTGTGAAGCCTTAAGGATATGTACTAAACTGTCCAAAAACCTGGAGTCTCTGGCCATTGTTAAATTTGGAGGAATGAAGCAGTTAATCTCAACGTTTCTGGGTCTCGAAGAGGATGGCTGGATGGAAGAGGTAGGAGATCTGGACTGCAAGCTAGCATCCAGGGAGTACATAGGAGGTGAACCCAAAGATATGGGAACTAGACTTGTCAAGACCAATAGAGGGCAATGAGGATTACTTTCACCTTGCACCTTATGGCTTTTTAAGTTAAGTTCATGACAAATGGAAAATGGGGAAAGCATAAAGGAGACCAAGGGGCCAACTGTGGATCACAAAGTCTGAGTGACAGGCCCTGAAGAGAGAGGGTGAAGTAACTGCCACACTTGTTGTCTAGGTAGGAAACAGACAGGTTGCAGCAAATTTGGCCTCAGCAGTGGAAGATTTTGTTTCCCACTGTCTGATTTGAGGAACCACTCATGAGACAGACAAATATGTCTGCCTAACCTGTCTGCTAGTAAACTGGAAGTCCCTGGGATGCGCTTTGCTAAAAGAAAACAACAGGAAGAGATCGCCCATTGCCACATTCTCATGGCTTCTCAACCTAAAGGATAAGATCTTGTTCCTCCCTGCTTGTTGACATACCGGACTACAGACATGTCTGTCTGAATTGTCTTGAATTGCCTGCAACACATAGGACTGCTCTTATTTCCAGGACACGAATGTTAAGGTTGGTCTTCAATGGTACCCAAGTACCTTGAACAGTCTTCCTTTCATAATGCCCCTCCCCCACCCTAAAGCTAACCAAAGGTATTGGAGGTGAAAGACAGAATGGGTATTATCCTAACTCCCCTGCAGATATGATCTGCCATCTGATAGGAGTTCTGCACACAGGTGTCAGTCTGAAGGGCTGAAAGTTAGGACCACTGTACTGAGAGGGGTCCACTGAGAAATTCTTGTGTGAAATCTGAAAGGGGGGGGGGTCAAGGTGATTGCAGACGGCATAAGCTCTAGAAGCTTCAAAATTTGTTTTGCTAGGGGTGGTGGATGAGACAATACTTGGTTTGCTACTTCCCAAATGGAAAGAATCATGGGTTGTGGTGAGGTGGCTATTTCAGTTGTGTCCAGGTGGCATCCGATGAAATCTGTGGACTGAGCTGAATTCAATTTGCTCTTTCCTAGGTTTACAGTAACCCTCAAGCTGTGAAGTAAATGAAGTACAAGATCCCTCTCCTCCTGGATTAACAGATGCCTGGTCAGAATGGCTAGGAGCCAACTGTCCAAGTACAGGAATCCCTGGAACCCCTGCAATCTTGAAATGGGCTGTCACCACTGACATACATTTGGTAAACACAGAGGAGGGGCTGTGGTGAGTCCAAAGGGCAAGGCTCTAAATTGAAAGAGATAGGTTCCCAGCTTGAAACAGAGGAATATCCTGGATTGCCTGTTTAGCTTTAAAGGATAGCATCTATTAAACACATCCAGTCATCCTTCCCAATTACAGGTAGAATGGACTGAACCATGACCATCCAGAACTTTGTCTGCTTCACAAACTGATTTAGATGACTTGGGTCCAAAATAGGCCTTGGACTACGGATCCTATCTGGTCTGGAGGGACCTGCTGCATGGCCCTTTTTCCCCCAACAGCTTCTTAACTTCTGCTGGTACAGATTCCATTTGTTGGGGTGGCACTAAGGGAATCCTTGTTTTTCACTTGAGGAAGAAAGAGAAATAGAATGGTATATCCCTCTGGTTATTATTCCTCAACACTCAAAAGTCTGAAGCGATGACCACCAGGTTTGAAGGTGTAGGGATAAGCACCCCAGTCTCCAGAATGTAGCATTCGGGCAACCCTTCAGGAGCACTGAAAGGTGCTCTCAGAGAAGGAACCATGAAATCCTTGGTTTTGCAGACCACCTCTGCCTCTAGAAAGAGGTCAATTAAAATTATCCTGTCTGCCACGTGAGGGTTAATTCGAGAAAGTGCCTTGGTTAAAACTCCATTTTTTTGAACCACATCAGCTTTCCTTCTCAATGATTCCTGGAGAAGATCCTTTTTTTATGGAATACAGAAGTGGATTCCCATGGCAAACAGTGTCTTACCATCCTGCTCACTTCTGGTGAGCATCTCCTAAACCTCAAGTCCAAACAAAGGAACCAAAGGGGCGTTAAGGAAAGACATCTTAAAGCCCTCCACAAAATCACACAACCACATCTAGGAATGGTACCTGCTGGTCTAGCCATTCCACCAGCTGCTCTGGAAAGCAGAAGCATGGAAATGGAGAGGGAACTTAAGGCAGACAGCTGGGATTAGACATTCTTCTGGATACCTGCCAGCAAAATTACCTGAAATTGAATTGCTGAACTCCTTGGTCAATTCTATTTGGAAACATATAATATGGGTAAGACAGTTCAGTGCTCTCAAAGAAAAAATTGCTGAAGCACAAGTCCATTTACCAAATCTATCCAAAGCCCTAGATTCCTTATTGGGGGGTGGTCAGATTACTCTTGTTGCAGCACTCTTTCTTTGTAGCTAGCATTACAGGGGGGGGGGGGCTTTAATCCAGTGAGCTCTATCCTTTGGTGCTGTAAAAATTTTGTCTGGTTTCTTGGGAATTGGCTCTGCTAGATCAGGCTCCTTCCAGGCCTTCTGAGCCACCAAGTAAATGAGGGAGTCAGGAAGGGGGTGGGGAACCACCTAGACAGTAGAAGAGCCAGCTCCAAAACACTCCAGAAACACAGATTCTTCCAGGAAAGGTATGCTGGTGGACCATCCCCTTTTCTGCTTCCTCAATTCTAAGATTTCACCAAAGGAGCCATCTGCAAAGGGGGATCTAGGGGAACCCTCCCCTTTACCAAAGTCCATGTATTTGCGGACAGATTCCAATTAATTTAAGTGCTTCCATTTGCAAGTCTGTTTCTTATGGACCTGTTAGGGAACCTCTGGCGATGGTTCCAAACAGACTGGGAACTCAGTGAGAGAACTTCCCCAAGGCTTTTGGCAACTGATTATCCCTATCAATTTGAAGGAGCAGAGTCCAAAGTAATACACAAATAAGATGGACACCCCTCCTTTCTTGGCTTGAAGAGAGCCCTCTGGAAAGCCTTGAAAGCTGAAATGAAAATCTAAGTACAGTTGATTTAATAGGGAGAACACACAGAGCTCCAGAGACTCCAACCTGCCCCAGCTCCAACATCACAGCAGAGTTGCTGACAGCAGACACGGAGGTGGGGTGGGGGTGGGGTGGGGGGGTTGGTGGATACAAAAGTTTTGGAGCTGACCTGTTCCCCTCAGGCACTGGCCCCAATGCTTCAGCTCCAACTCTTGTCCCGATCCGACAATGTAGCAGTCAAGAGATTCTGGGAATAGTTAGGTCAGAAGTGAAAGGCATCATCAGTGTCAGCATAAGTGCTTTGCGAATGTTCGGAAATGAGGGCTTCGGTTCCAAAGATTAGACCTGCAATGGAGTCATCGGTGGAGGTGTCACTGGCACTGTTCTCAGCACCACATGTAGAGATGGAGCAGAGAAGCCCCCAACTGTATCTGTGTTCATAGGAACCTCTGTATTATTCTGTCAGGGACTAACCAGATCCAGGAAAAAAGGAACATGGGAGAAGGAGAATGGATCCTTGAAGATTTTGAATTTGACTAACCAGATCCAGGGAAAAAGGAACATGGGAGAAGGAGAATGGATCTTTGAAGACTTTGAATACAAAGATTTTGATATTTTTGATGCCAGACCCAAGGAAACTGCTGGGTTGACAGACCATTTTCTGGCTGTCTCAAGCCCTTTATTTGGATTGGAGTCTTGCTCTCCACAGTAGACTCTGTTTAGAGAGTTCTTTTTCCTTCTCTTTAGATACTGACAGAGAAAGGGATGTCACTGTTTAACTCAAGGAAACCTGTGCTGGAAGAAGACCCTTTAAAATTAAGTTGCTCCTTCTACTTTGAATGGCTTTGTGGCCAGAAGAAGCACAGGCTTCGCAGTCTGTGTCCAAATGTGCCACTTAGAATCAGTACACACAGAGTAGGGTTTTTGAGGAGGAACTTTGTGGCCACATTTTGAACATTTTTAAAGCTTTAATAAGCCATACTGAAGGGTAACTGAGGTAAGACAAATGTCAAACACAACACACATCTCTAAATAGCACTAATTTAAATATTAAATACAATTTTGAAAAGGAACATTCTACAACTAATAGTTTTAGTGTTTTAGAGTTAAAATGTTAAACTATCTAAAACTATGTAGATATAAATATGTAAATCTAAATATTTAAATGTTATCTGAGGTTGCCAAAAAAGACAACTGGTAGGGAAGGAAAGGTACAAAGCACTAGCTAATGATACAAGAAAAATGTGATTCAGAAAAATATTTTTGAAAAACTTATCCTAAAAAGGAAATTAGAGCCCTTGCCACTGTTTGGTTAGGGTAGCAAACAAGGTCTGAGGTATTTTGAAGAAGTGGGAATTATGGGTAGGGGAGGCTTCATAGCCCTGGATACAAAGGTTTAAAGGTACAGAGACTGGATTTCAGTCAGATCAGAGTCCCAACATTTGAATCTGAAAATGGAAAACAATGGATCAGGATGACATCATGGAACTCATCCACGTGTAAGTCACCATAGGCAAGTTCCCTCATCATACCATGGGTAGTTACAGGTCACCATCTATGCCTATAGAGCCTTACAATTCTTAACTAAACCTACTAGAGGCATTCATCATCCAACCAAACACCCTATTCATGGGTGACTGACTACCCCTCTATAGACAGAGAAACATACACTGCCTCAAACTTGTAGGCACAAGACTTCCTGGACTTTAACACAATCACCCTGGAAGAAATAGTGCTCGCTCCAACCAGGGGATCAAACATAATGGACCTAGTACTCACCAGCATGGGAGAGTGTTAGAAACTCCCAACTCCCCTTGTCACGTCCTCACTAGTGAGGGCACAAAACTCTCTCATTTGAAGCAACAACTAACCTAGAAAATCCAGCAAAAGCAGTAACAGGAACTATCCCAAAGGCAAACCACACCCTATTAAGAGACAGTTTGTCAAAATTTAAGGTTCCTCCCAACCCACAGACCACAGCTACCTATTTAGAATTATTCACAGAGTTACTATAAAAACATGTGAATGGCTGCAAAGAGACTGCCATACCCACCAGAAATAAACCCAAAACAAACACTAAAAGCGGACCCCACTGGTAAAATCTTCACCTAAACACGTTTGTATAATAAAAGAAGAAAATGCATGGCCAGAATCAGAAAAAGCAACTTCCATAAAGACAAGAGCTCTCTTGCATAATTAGGCCTCCTAGTTTCTTAGTTTCTTGTTTAGTTAAGTCCAACAAGGCCAACTATGAGATCAGGACAGCCTCAAAATCTAAGGACAATTAGGTCTTCTTCAGCTATGTCAGGAACCTTAGAGGTAACATGCAACAGTGTGCTGAACTGGTGGGGAACAGTATCACCTACATTGATCAAGGTAACAGATCGTATCTGCTGGTTGATAAATTCAGCTCAAACTTCATCCCTCACTCTCCCCCCAAGCTCCACCAGGTGAAATCCTCTTCAACATACTTCCCCAGCTATTAGCATGGACCAGGTGCTGGAGCACTTGCTAAAGCAAAGACTACCACAAGTCCCAACATTAACCCTGGTTGCTTCCCAAACAGTCTAAAACATGACCCATCAGGAATATTTGAGGCACTCCAACTACAGCCTTGAAACAAGCTACATTGCAAGTGAATGGAGGACTGCAGCAGTCATTCTCCTCCACAACAGTGGACCATCAACCAACCCAAAGAACTGCAGATCCATCATTCTAACAAGCTTAATATGTAAGGCCAACAAAAGAATTATCATGGAAATGATAAATAAGGACATTGGCAACCTACAGACACTGGACCCATCCCAATTTGGCTTTAAGGGAAGGTCATGCCTACTAAACCTGACAGACTTCTTTGAGAGAGTCACCAAGACAAATGGACAAGTGTAAAACTGTACACTGCTTATCTTGACCTGGTTAAGCCATTTGATACAATACCCCACGCAGGCATTCTTGACAGACTCTCGAGCTAGGTGTAAACCCTTACACAACTTGTTGGATTGCCAGCTGGCGCACAGACAGGTCCCCAAGAAGTCGGGATCAGTGAAACCAGCTTCACCAAGAAACCAATCACCAGTGGAGTACCATACAGCTCAGTGCTGGGCCTGCTCCTGTTTGGCATCTACTTCTCGGAAGTCAAAGCTAATGTGAAAGTCCTCTGGCTCACCAAGTTCGCAGACTACTGTAAATTGTGAGCCATTATGGATACCCCCCAATCACACCATCACAAACATCTTGCAAGTGGATTTAACACAGACAAATGACTGGTACCAAAGTCACAGCCTAAAACTCAATACAAAAAATGTATTACAATGCCCCTTGGGAAACTTTCAACACAAGATAATTACTACTTTGATAAAACACACCCAAGAAGTCTACCCAGCAGTAAGACATCTGGGAACATATGCAGACCGCAATCTGGCCTCTGACCAACATGTAGCTAAGATCAGAATATCATTCTGTGCCACCCAAATTTCAGGCAAGGGTATGGCATCCAGGTCCAAGGAAGTTATATTGCCACTCTACTCAGTCCTTATCAGACTTATCATTGAACACAGTGCCCCTTTGACATGCATCAAACCAGACACTTGCAACAGTTGGAGCACCCACAAAGGTTTCTCACCAGAAGAATTCAGGGAATGAATACCCTACACTGACAGGCTAAAGGCTCTCTATATTCAGTCTCCTACAGACTGCTGAAATGGGATCTTTGCCTCGCTTAAGGAGCTTCCTCAGACACAGCCCCAATGGATCTAATACACATGTACAACCAAACAGCACCAGAAAAACTAGACCCTGGGATCTGAACTTTGTTTGTGGCAAACAAAATGTGCTGGAGAGACTGACACATCTCAAAGGATACCCACAGTATGGAAGGAACTCCCCATCCATGTAAAACAGATATTATCCCTAACCTACTCAAAAGAAACCTTGATAATTGGACGGGAAGTCATAAATTTACCCTGAGTCTGGCACCCATGTCCCTTATGGACACCAGCCATCAATAAGAAAGGTTTTATCCTAACACTCCCCCCTGTACAAATCTTTGACTACATGCCTACTAACATGTCCTCCCCCATATGATACTTGCAACTCAAACGGTTTGGGGTGTGTGGCTAGTTGTCAATGGCTCTTGTGGTCATTAGCCTAGTAATGACCTATGAACCTATGAATTCATCTCCTTAAACAATGTCACCTCACCATACCTTTGGAGATTTAAGGTACTTGCATGAAGTCTCAATAAATTTACTTACAAGATGTATTATTTTATCAAAGGTGACAATCCTCAGGTAGAGAGCCAGAAGAATGGGAGAATAAATCACTGCAATAAGAAAACAAATCCTGTGAAGAACAGGTGTGGATCATTTGGGACTTTGATTCCTTTTTAAAAGAGAGGTGCAGCATTTCATCTCTCCCTCTTTGCTTGTTTAACTACATACAAAGTTGTAACCTACAATGGTTCTGTAAGTGATCCAGGTGGGGCTTGCATTAATTTGAAAGACATATGTACACAGGACAGGGCCTCTAACCTGACAGCCTCCTGGATAAAATATTGCCTTGCACAGATTCTACACTGCATTTGTGGAGCTGCAAATGATGGAGTTAATTGAAGGTACAGAAGATGAAACACTGTCAACTTCAAAAATTCAGTTGCAAAAGTAGACTTAGAACTTTAACCAAGGGCTTTTAGATATTTTCTAAATGTGGAGAACACAATTGTTTGTGATTCAGAAGTCAGTCTGAACTGATACCTGGGAATCCTACTTGGTCATGAAAAAGAATGGCTACTATAAACCTGAAGTATCCAAACAAACAGCATCAGGGTCACCACGACAAAAAGCATAAAATAATTTATTAGTAACAAGATAAACGCTTTCAGAAAACAACTTCCTTCATTGGATCCTACCATTAACTAACATGCATATAAATATATATATACTACTTTTAAAATATCATAAGCCAATCAGCAGAATTCAAATGGCCCATGCAATTTCCTGGTGAATCACAGACAGCAGATGTCATTTCCTGATACATCATAACACATTCTCAATACAAATAAAAACAAAAGGGTCTTTGGTTCCTGCAGTGCTATGTTTTGCTGATAAACCTGAAGTAAGAGCAAAGGCACATTTTCTGCAGAACTGGAAAAGGACTAATGTTTTAAAACCTTCTCTAACACTGATTTTATTCTCGGGTACTTCCTGTTTATTATATATATGTATATGTATATATATATATATATATATATATATGTATATATATATATATATATATATATATATATATATCCTGGAACTTCTAGAGTCATAATATTTTTGTGAGCTTTCTCCTCCATCTTATGGGGTTTAGTAAGCTTCCAAAGCCTATGCAACTTTATTCATTTAATATTGTGTTTATTCTTAACTTAGTAGCTTTGTTACATTTTCTACGATGTTCAGATTAATCAAAACTGTGATTAAGCTCCAGGTAAACATTTTTAGATTAAAATCATTATCTGCAACCTACCAGATGCACATTTGTTAACAGACTTAAGTGTAGGACATTAGAGGATTAACTCTCAAAACCTTTCTAGTAAAGAAACACAGCTTTAAATATGGCCTAATGACCTACAATGCAGTGAAACAAAAATGTAGCTAAACAGCTAGTGGCTTCAAAACTGTAAGAAAAAATTACCTCAGTGCTTGGTAAAGCTGCTTATATGCGGGCCACGCACCAACAGATGTTCCTACTAATCGCATGAGACCAGTGTTAGCTATGCACTGGGACCAGACAGACATAAAAATGGCCTGAAAAAGACAATTTCACTAACAAGTAAACCCAGCTATTCTGATTTACTACTACTGTAATCCTTTATGTGTGGCAACAACCACCTTTCTACATGTATTAATTCATCTGTTACACTAGTTGAAAAAGTTGTTTTGTAAGTAATTATCTGTCTGGAACAATGTGGATAGTTATTTCACATTAAACTTGTAGTGCAGGTCATGACACGAATGCAAGTTTACTAAAGTTTCAAGTGAAATCTCTCAAAACATGGCCAGGAATCAGTCAAGCTGAGCAACATGACTTCAGCCTTAGAGAAACAGTGGAACTGGCCTTGATCCTAGAACATTTCAATTACAGGTATTATTTATACAGGCAGTCAGAGTCTGAAAGTAACCCTCCTGACATCCCACCCCTGGTTTACCTACAGGTGTTGTACCACTGGGTTCAGTGCTTGGACTTTTCTATACATTACACTTGGGTCTCTCTTGAAAATTATGTTTGGCATGATAGAATGTACCAAGTTAAAAGTGAATAAGCGAGGCCACACTGCCTATTCATCTTTTAAAGAACAGCATTAAAACTGGTAACAAGGAGGGCTGTGGCAGTGCTGCGGTGCAGAACTCCTTGACTCCCAACATTCTAAATATGTGCCACACCCTTATGAAACGGCAGACTGCAAGGTGCTACTTCTCATCAACAATGCTGGCACTAACAAGCAAATGTGACAGCATTTCCTAAACTGTTATGTATCTACAATCTTTTACAGATTTTCTACATCTGCAATCCAGACTTTAGTTCTTAACTTCTGTTTCCCAGTGGCTTTCACTGGGACAGTGAGGATCACACTGAATTAAAGCACACAGGTTGGTGACTTGGTGCAGAATGCAACAACGCTGGTGTGTGCTAGTCCCACTGCTGAACGTTTGTACTGCGTTACATCTAAAATGCAAAACACTAGCATAAAAGGTATTAAATCAATCTGTGCATATATCAATAATTGAAGACTGTCAGACTTCATCCCTTCCACAAGCTTCTATCTGTACAGCAATTACTTCACTGGCATGGCATTATAAAGGCATGAACAGCACTGTCCTGTTTGTTTCACATCAACAGGGCAAAAGTTGACTGGGGAGGGGCCAACATTCAAGAAGTCATCGGAGGTGGTTCAAGGTTTTTTTCCCCCCACCCCTAACTGCAAGCTCATGACGAAGCATACAGGGCATGCAATGGGATGAAGAGGGTCTGTCCTCTTACTTCCATCAGGGAGGTTCCCCTCAAAGCATCTTTGCCCCCATCACCATGATAGCATAAAGTAGTGAGTCTCCCTGTCTGCACCAGGAAGTTAGAACTTTGTAGTATGCTTCTACGTGCCCACCCTCCCATTCCCTTCTCAGGAGAGGTGAGCAGACTACACCCCTGCATTCCTCCCTCTCCTCATCTGGTTCCTTCAGCAGAGGGGTTGCTAACACAATGCCAGTCACCTGGTGAGTCAGGAAACTGTTCCCTGTGGCACAGAGCCAGGCATACACTACCTTTTATACTTAGTCAAGCTTTAATGATATAATGAAGATATTCTTAGTTTTACTACTCTCAAACACGTCAAGAAAAAGAAACTCACCTGTGAGCATGCTAAATGAAGAATGGTCTCAGAAGCCAAATACTGGAGTTGGTACTCCCGAGACAAAGCAAGTGCTTTCAGAAGCAGTGGCAGTGCAACTGTGTGGCAGGAAGATCTACAGTAGAGTTCACTGATTAGCAATATTACCCTGCAAAACAGTTGGAAAAATTATATCAAACTGTATTATTAGGCTACAAACAGTGAATAGCATGTATATTACTGTTCTTTAATGTTTAAACTCTAGAGTTTTCAAAACCACATGCAGCATAGAGCTATGAACAATTACACAGTAAAAGAATATGCTAACCACCAAACCTATAAGACTGAAAATAGCTAGATCCATAGCAATGCTCAAGTTTCACATAAGGATACAAAGTCTAATTTAATCATTAGCAAAACCAGTCCAAATGATAAACCTGTCCAAATACTGAACACCTCAAATTCCTTACGAAGTCAAACCACTGCACACACACTATATGAAGTACAAATGTAAGATTTACTTACCTTAAGAGCAGATAATGCAAACTCTAATGACTTCACAATAATTCATTATTTTTTATGATACAGTTCCTTTAAAGGCTCTAGTTCTTCTAGTAAGATTTTGCTTATCAATAGACAGCCTCTCTGGATGATCGCTTGAGATGTCACTCACTGCAAAACAAAGAGCAATCCAGTCCCAATGAGATCTAACCAGTTCTCAGAGCCACATCCTTAGGAAAAAGTAGAAAGGTTGTAGACATAACAGAAACGTATTAAGGGCCAGATCCCTCTTCCAAAATGATCTCAGTCACTAACTTCCCTTAAATAAAACTCAGTCAGGGTATTCCTCCATTCAGGCATGGTGAAAAGGAGAAGCTAAAATGTACCCCAACCACAGTAATTCAAAATGATACATTATCAGTTCTACAGTTATAAATCTCTTGCACTCTTTTACTAAGCAATATGCTTAATCCAGCTATAAAGGCACTTTTTACATTCTGAAGTTATTTCTCATTCTGTACCACAATATGTTAGCACTACATGTAGAAAATGTATGCAAAAACTCAGATTTTTATTATAGGGAAGGAGGGAGCCAGTACAATAAGGAATCAGTTGTCTATTGTATGGTGAGCATCTCATAAAGGCATACTGTGATATGTCATCCTTCGACATTATATAATGATAGGAATAATGGCTACCTGCAGTCCAGACAGAGGGTCCAGTCATAATCACTTGGATAAGTCTGCGGCACAGCCTTCTCTAGCTTTGAGGCACAGTCTATTGTGTAATTCATAATGACAAAAATGCCTTGTGAACCAATCACCACTTCACATATACACATCTCTGATGCACTCTCTGAAAGAAGGTTGCAACACCTCTACAAGAATGAGCTCTGATGAGCCCCATGACTCCTCCAAACGAAATCATAACAGAACCTTTCACAGTTTGCAATCCAAATACAGATGGTTTACTTTTTTAAACACTCAATTAGATCTCAGCAAAAGAAGAAAACACTTGATAAGACTTCAGAAAGTCTTCTGTCCAGGAAATGTTTGCAAAAAGCTATCTTCCAGGATCCAGAAAGTGCAGTATTCACCAAACTGCATTTTCTCAGAAGAATGACAGAAAGATGGCAGTTAAATATTCTGATTCAAAGAATGTGCAAAAAAAACACTAGAAAGCAATTTATTAATCTGAACAGAAGGCCAGCTTATCTTTAAGGAAATCCACACAAGCTTCTAAATACAAACTGCAACTCAAACAGTCCCAGACAAAGTAAATGCCAATAGAATTATCATTTTTCAAGGTAAGAAACTTCAAAGGAATACTGTTTATCTATCCATCCATCAACTGTTAATCAGGTAAGTGAACTGGTTCCACAAAAATTTTCAGCAGTGACCAAGGCCAAAACATCAAAGGCAACACGAAATGCACATAGTCAACATGTGACAGTGAATAAATAAAACAAAATTACAAGAATACACATAACATTAATGTTTAAATATGCAATGTAAATTTCAGTATAAATACTGAATTTTGTGCAAACATACTTCACATTTCAAAGCCCTGTAAGATTCTACAACAAAATATTGGACTATCAGCTTGTGAATGTGGCATGGCTGTACAGAAAAGGGAGATAAAGTACAGGTGTGTAAGTAAACGTACCATAACACTAGATGTTTGAATGATTACTGCTGCAGTAGTCTTAGCTATATGGGTTATATCCTGACAAGGATAAAATAACCAGCCAGCTTCCAAAGCTTCACAACACCTTCCACTTGCCCAAACTGTCATGTAGTTCGAGCTGTCTAAAACACAAGTTTGGGTACCAAGCCCTTCAGAGCCTCCTTCCTGCTGACACACAGAGGGAGGCTGAGCCCAATGCTAAGAATAACAAAAAACAAACACCCTGCAATATACATGTCAAAAAGCAAGGAGGGTAGAGGGAGGGAGCAGCTACTACAGTATTGATCATTCTAGCATCCACTGTTATAAGTTTACTTACTCAACTGTACTATGTTCATCATACTGATCACTGCTGCAGTAGCCTTAGTTATATGGGTAGACTACCAAAGCTTACTATATTTAGGCAGTGGAAGGAGAAGAGTCCATCTGCCCCTATGGAATGGTCCTTGCAAAGCCTGATCTAGACCTAGAGATGGAATGAAGGTTATAATGTTCTAAAAGTATGGATAGAGGACCACCAAGTTGCCATTTCTAAAATACTTTTGGAATCATACCCTTTACAAAAAAACATAAATTAAGTCAATGGCCTACTAGAGTGGGCCTTGACTCTGCTTGGAATAGTTTTGCTGTGGTAAGTATAATAAACTGCCTTAGACAACCATCTTGAAATAGTCTGTTTTGACACAGGTTGTCTCTTCTTACCTTCACAAGGAATGAATAATTAATCCAAAGATCTGAAAGATTTAGTTCTGTCAAGACAGTACCAGAGTTGTCTGTGGACATCCAAGGTATGCAGTATCATTTTTCCCTCATTTTTGGGTTCAGGAAAGAAAATGGGGAATATGGATAGTTTAGTTTTAAGTAAACTCTGATACTACTTTAGGCATAAAAGAAGGATTAGTTTTCAAAGAAACCCTATTCCTGTGGAACACGAGGTCATGCTGATTCACCATAAGGGCTTGTGACTCAGATGCTCTTCTTGAAGAGATCAGAGCAATCGGTAAAACTGGTTTCCATGTTAAGAACCTTGACTCAGCCAAATTAGCGGATTTAAATGAAGCAAGTGTTAGGCTCCTGAACATAAAATTAAGATCCCAAGGAGAGGCTACTGGTTTTCTTGGAGGCCTTTTATGCAAAACTCCCTTTCAAAAACATTTTGACATCAGACTGCATTGAAAGAGGAAGATCAAGGGCGGACATGTTTAAATGGTAAATAAATTAACCTTGACAGAAGAATAAGACAGGCCATAGGACAGCAACTCTTACAAATATTGTAAAACAGGGCACAATTAGCCCAGCATGAGTACTGGTTATGATCTTGGCATGAAATAGAAAACGTTTTCCATCTGGTAATACATCATTTTCTAGTAACAGGTTTTCTTGCCTCCATTAGCATGTCTTCAGTAAAGAAGTACCTAAAAGGAATTAACAACCTCTTATCCAGGCAGTCAATTGAAGATGACTGGTGTCAGAAGGTATCAAACACTCCTGCTCATGTCAGTAGATCCACTCTGTGAGGAACCTTGTGGTAAATGGTTCTGGCCATTTCCAAAAGAATGAAGAACCACAGTTGCCTTGGCTAGAAGGGAGTCACCACAATGATCTTGTGGATTCCTTCTGAATTTTCAGAAGTACCCTGTATATTAGTAGAATGGACAGGAACATGCCTGTCCAATGAAAGGAAAAAGTATTTGTCTTCCAGGCCTTTTTGCATGGAGCTCTGGAGCAGAATTTTGCCAGTTGATTGTTAAGAAGAGGCAAAGAGTTCTACTTGAGGAACACCTCACAGACTGATCAAATCTTGGAAGGCTCCCCTGACCCCCCCCATCTGGTTTCCATTCATGAGGTCTGCCCTTGTCTTGCTAAGCTTGTCTGCCATGTAACCTTGGTCCAAAAGAATGTTGAATACCTGCAGGATGAGATTGTGCTGTGAAGCTATATCCCAAGCTAGCTTGCAAAGGTGGTATGATCTGGTCTCCCCTTGCATATGATTGTACTGCATGACTGTGGTATTGTCCGTAACAATCTGAAGAGGTCCTGGGACAAAGGATAACTCAGAGAGTTGAGTACCCCAATCAGGTGAAGCGTGTCTTATATTTATGTGCTTGCGTCTGTCCTTGGTGGTCCACACTCCTTGCACTTTTATCCCTCCTGAAACTACTTCCCAAGCATAGTCCAAGGCATCTGTGGTGACTGGCTGATTTGGAACAAGAATGGAGAATGGGAGACCTGGATTTAGGGATATTTATTGTCTCCACCAAGTGATTTCTCTTCTTATTACCCCAGCGCTGAGATTTGAAAAGGCAAAGGGTTTTGGTGTTGGGACCAAAGAGACTTGAGATACCACTATCTCATGTGGAGTCTTGTCAGTTGTATCATGAGAATTATAGGGCCATGGGACCCAGAATCCTGAGTTATTCTTGCACAAGTGACTGACATCTGAGTGGAAAACTCTAGAAATAGATCTAGATATAGATCTATTTTTTCATGTGGAAGAAAAGATTGTTGAACTAGGGTGTCTAGTTTACATCCCAGAAACACAATTCTGTGAGGAGGAGAGGAGTGAAGAAACTTTTGCATGCGCTCTTGGAATCCCACCTTGTGTAAAAGATCTCCTGCCCAGGTCAGAGATTCCAGACACTTTGAAAAAGACTCAGCAAAGATAAGCAAGTCATCTAAATATGGAAATTTTGAAAAATGTAGATACCCTGTAGCCTTCAATGTGGTATAAAGTACAGTTTTGTACCTACCATAAATGTAGATGTTCGAAGATCCACATTGCTGCAGTCCTGACACTTGGGTAGTCCGCTGTCCCAGTAATCGCATGACCGGCGTCATTTCCTCAGTCTTTTCTTGCCCCAGATGTCAGAAGACCCTAAAAGATAAGGCCAAACCAAAAACAATAACACACCAAACACCCTGTACCAAATATATGTACAATATATACAAAGTCAGAAAGGTACAATCCCACCCACACAACCACCCCTAAACACAGAGGGAAGGAGGCAGCAATGTGGATCTTGAACATCTACATTTATGGTAGGTACAAAACTGTACTATGTTCTTCATCTCACATTGCTGCAGTCAGAATCCCAAAGCAGAGGTGAGGGAGGATGGCAAATCACAAAGAAGCAGGAGCTGACAACATGCCCTGTAAAATAGCAGTGGCAAAACCAGCCCTAGATTTAGAGTAGAGAGGAAGGTGGTAATGCTTAGAGAAAGTATGCACTGAACTCCAAGTAGCAGCCTCCAAAATATCCTTAGTTGCCACCCCCCTTAGAAATGCTGTTGAAGTGGCAGTAGCCCTAGTGGAATGAGGCCTAATCCCAGCTGGAATCTCCTTGCCATGATGGGAGTAACAGAAAGTAATGCAAAACCCAATCCACTTAGAAATAGTTTGTTTTGACACAGGCTTACCCTGAGAACTCAAAGCAAATGAAACAAACAACTGCTGAGACTGCCTAAAATACTTAGTCCTGCTTAAATAATAACGTAATTGCCTGTGTACATCTAAAGTGTGCAAAATCTTTTCCCCCTTATTTTGGGGATTTGCATAAAAGGTAGGCAAATGAATAGTTTGGTTTAAAGCCACACTAGAAACCACTTTAGGTATAAAGGAAGGATTAAAAGATACCCTATCCTTATGAAAAATCAGGAAAGGCTCACCATAAGGGCCTACAATTCAGACACCCTTCTTGCAGAGGTAATGGCTAACAAAAAGCAGTCTTCCATGACAAATATTTCAATTCAGCAGTAGCTGCAGGCTCAAAAGGTTGTAGAGTGAGTTTCTCCAACACAAAATTGAGGTCCCAAGCAGGAGTAGGAGCTCGGGGTCTTATATTCTTTGCCCCTCTAAGAAATTGCTTGAACAAAGGATGAGAAAACAATGGTGGGTCACAATCATAGTGAGCTGAAATTGCTGCAGCATGAATCTTAATGGAAGAGAAAGACAAACCTTTGTCCAATAACTCAGTAAGATATTGAAGAGCCACACTCAAATTTGGCTCAGAAACATCCAAATCCTTTGCTGCTCTCCAAAATGAAAATCTCTTCCATTTTCCTGCGTACACTTTCCTTGTACTAGGTCTTCTGGCTTCCATAATCACATTCAAAACTTGTTGAGGAAGCTGAGACCTGCTATGGTTCAAAACAGAATATGACAGGCTGTTAGATGAAGAGAGTGAAGCTTGACATTGAGTAGATGCCGTCCTTCTGAGACAATAGGTGTGGAATCAAAGGTAAGGGCCATGGAGGCTTCCTTACCAGACTCCTCAGCAATGGGTACCAGTGCTGCGAGGCCAATCTGGAGCTATTAAAATCATCCTTGGCTTGTCTTGTCTGACCTTTAGAAGTACCTTTGGGAGGAGAGGCAGAGGTGGAAAGGCATACACATGAAGATTTTTCCAACTGAAAGAAAGAGCATCCACTTTCCAGGCTGTGGGATGAAACCTTCAAAACTTTGGCAGCTGGTGGTTTAGTGGAGAAGCGAACAGATCTATGTCTGGAGTTCCCCATGACACTGTCAATGTCTGAAATACATGAAGATCCAGTTTCCACTGTGGGGATCCATGATTTGCCTGCTTAACACATCTGCTAAGGAGTTCTGTGCTCCTGGCAGAAACCTTGCTTGAAGATTCAGTTGCAGTCTCCCACAAAATCATTGCTTGCCTGCATAGAGGATAAGAATGTGTTCCCCTTGTTTGTTGATGTACCACATGACAGTTGTGTTGTATGTTAGGATCAACGCCTGCCCTGGAGGCAGTATATCCTTGGCAGCCAGTAATGCAAACTGGACTGCTAACATCTCCTTCATGTTGATATGTAGATGCTGCAGTCTGGCAGGCCACTAGTCTTGTATCCACTTTCCATTCAGATGAGCTCCCCAAGCTGTGTCTGAGGCATCTGTCGTTAGAATCTGACTCGCCTCTGGCAGGGTCACAGAGAGTCCCTTGTTTAGGTGACATTCCTGAGCCCACCACAAAATTCCTTCTGAATGCAAGGAATTATTTGAATGACAGTGTCCAAATCCTGGCAGTGCTGTGTCCATACATTTTGAGATACCATTGCAGCTTCCTCATATGCAGTTTGGCATTGGGAAGCACCAGAATACAAGATGCCATGAACCCTAAGGCTTGAAGGACTGTCCTTGCAGTCAGCCGGACTGATGAGATAGTTGATGGAAGTAAAGAAAGATTCTTTTGTTTGTCCGGGGTTAAAAAGGCCATCTGGGTTGCTGTATTCAGTCTCACACCCAGAAAGCACATGTCTTGAGAGGGTACTAGACTGGACTTTATTTCGTTCACAGAATACCCTAGGCATCTTAGCACTGCTATCACATATTCCAAATGCTGAAGAAGAACGTCCTTCCTTGAGCCAGAATCAGGCAATCGTCCAAATAAGGATAGATTTGTATTCCTTTTAGCCTGAAGAAAGCTATCACTGGAGCCAGAACCTTTGTGAATACTCTTAGATAAGCCAAAGGGCAATGCAGAGAACTGATAATGAGAATTAGATACTTTCTGCAAATTAGTCTGATAGGAACATGAAGGTAAGCTTCCTTGAGATCCAAAGTTACCATCCAGTGATCTTTGCCCAGCAGAGGTAAAAGCTGTTGTAACGTCAACATTTTGAACTTGGGAATGTCCAGATAAGTGTTGAGGATAGATAGATCCAAAATTGGTCTCCACGTGTTCCCCTTTTTGGTACTAGGAACAGGCGAGAATAAAATCCTAGGCCCCTTTCTGGCACAGGAACCGGCTGAATGGCCCCTATTTGGAGTAACAGAGAAATTTGCTTGTGAGCCTCTTTCCTTTGTTGAGGAGGAATGTCTGGCATGCCTTTGAAAGGAGGCAAGGTATGGAAATAAAACCTGTAACCGTGGTGAATGATATCCAATACCCATCTGTCTTGGGTAATTAAACTCCAGTTTTCTTTGAAAAGTGCTAACCTTCCTCCCAAAGGTGCTGCCAGAGAAGATTCTGGCAGCTGAATCCATTGGGTCTGTTGAAAGGACTGACCCCTGCCCTCACCAGAAGACTGAGTAGGTGAACTCCTGTTCTAGGCCTAAAAGAACCTTGAGCTCTGCCCCTACCACGTCTAGACCTACCCCTAGACTGGGAATCATAAGCAGGATATGTCCACCCCTTGGTAGGCCAATTTCTACTAAACTTGGAGGCTGAACCTGCAAAAATCTTTAACAGTCTGCATAGACTTAGCCTTGTCTTCCATTTTCTTTAGAACTGCTTCCACAGGCGAACCAAACAACACATCAGATTGTAAAGGAGCATCTAAAATCCTTGTCTTCACATGCTCAGCTAAATTTTGATCCCTCAGCCAGGCGTGCCTGCGAAGAACCGAACCAGTGGCAGCCACCCTAAGAGGCCTGCACAGCATCAAAACCACATTGCAAAGAATGCTTACCCACCTGTTCAGAAACATGAACTAAATCCTGCAACTCTTTACACTCAATACCTTCCGTCAAAGCATCTACCTTAGACTTTAATTGTGAAAGGAGATAATTTTGGTATTTCAACATATGAAACTGGCAATTCAAAGCTCTCATGGCCAAAGTGGAAGAAGTATACACTTTCTTTCCCCATCTATCCAAAGCCCTTGCCTCTTTATCTGGAGGAACAGGATTTTTAACAACAGAAGCCTTAACACCTTTAGGCCCCTGTGAAACAGTTTCTGGGTCTGCCCTAGGACTCTTAAAAGATACTTATGAGCTTCAGGCACCCTATAATATCTATCCGGTTTAACTGGAGCAGGAGGCAAAGAATCAGGGTTCAGAGAAGCCTCTGCAAAAACATCCTCCACCACATCTAGAACAGGAGGTATAGCTAAAGGCCTATGCTGGGGTAGAAACAAAAATTCCCTCAGCCTTTTCCTGGAATCAGAGAAATCCTGACCTTCCCATTTAAAATGCTCCCTCATGGAATGAAGAGTCTCTGAAAATGAAAAATCCTCAGGGGAGAAGCAGAAGGAGTAGAATCATCTACATCAGAATCAGAGTAAGGAATACTCCTGCAAGTCTTCAGAAGACTCAGAAGCATCGAACACTGCTCAAAACTCCCAAGCTCAGGTACCACCCTAGGCCTCTTATCAGGAGGGCATAGAACCTCTAATCATTGTAATCAAATCTTCTGCCATCTTAAGCATATGCTTCTTAGGTACAGACCCTGAAGAACTAGGGGTAACACCTGAAACAAAACCTGGCCTGCCCCTGGGAGAAGCCTTGGAAACAGCAGGAGGGCCTAACCACCTTAGGAAGGGAGGGAAGAACAGCTACCTGAGAAGCCCCTTCCGCCTGGCCTACCTCCTGAGAGGTCACATCTTGCAGTAATAAAGTCTCTCCCTGGGATTCCAAAGAAATTTCTGGCTGAACCTCTGGCTCCACCGAGCCCTCTAAAGAACCGGCGTCCGGTACGGACGGTTCTTCCAGCCTAGGCTTTGCTGTTTTGTCCTTGCGCTTTTTGATGAAGCGGAGCATCCGGCGGCATTTTATAATTACACCGCTTCCCAAAACTAACCTGGCACAATCTAATCTTCTCTTTATAGTGCGTTTGTTAAATCTAGCACAAGGCGACAGCCAACCACGCTCGTGCTCAGGCCCTAAGCAAGGTATTCCCAAGGTATGGTAATTCCTTTGAGGTATCTGTTTCCCACAAGAAATACAGTTATTCACTTTTTCTGACATCGGTAAAATACTGAGGCAAGAAAACAAAATATTCCCGGTCTGAAACTGGAAAATCTCAGAACGCCAACCTGCACTTGCAAAACTGCTTCTGCATCAGACCATGCGGCAAAAAATGGCGTCGGTCATGCGCATTTGTACCGACCGACCTAATACTTTGGTATTCGGGCCGACTGGGACAGCGGACTACCCAAGTGTCAGGACTGCAGCAATGTGAGATGAAGAACATCTGGAGCTAGACACTCTGAACACTCTTGGTGCAGTATATAATTCAAAGGGTAAAGCAGAGAAAGAATAGTTGTGTAAAATCTTACCATAACTATAGATGTCCTTCTCTTCTATATGCTGCAGTATTCATCCCATATGGGAGTTAGCCTCCAGCTAACTCGTACGTCTGGTCAGAATACAAAAGTTTATATGCTACTGCTAGGTATGCGTGACCCAGCACAATCTCTCCAGTAAGTCAGTCATAAAGGGATATCAGGTATAAAGTGGACATCAGCAAGCACAAACCTCAGAACTAAATGTCGCCAAGCACCAGCCTGAGCCTAGGTGAAAAACATATCACCAGTAAAGACAGGCAAGCATCAAAAGGAAGGCAGGGGGGTTAGCAATACTGCAGCATATAGAAGAGAAGGACATATATGTTTATGGCAAGATTTTACACAACTATTCTGTCTTTCTATTCATATGCTGCAGTATTCCTCACATATGGGAGAATGCCAAAGCTCATGCTTAGGAAAGCTGGGGAGGAGGAGCAGCAGAGGCTTTTTCTACAAAGCCACGTAAAATAGCTCTGGCAAAACCAGCCCTGGATTTGGAGATGACATCAAGTTTCTCAAGTTTAGTGAAGGTATGAACAGAGAGAGCCAGGTAGTGGTCTCCAGGATAGAACATGTGTCCAAGGCTTTAAAGAAAGTCCCAGAAGGGGATACTGCTCTAGTACAGTGTGCCTTCACTGGATTAGAAAGGCCCTTACCATTGGCTGAGTAACACAAAGATAGCTTTACAAATCCAAGAAGAAAAGATTTGCTTGGAAACCTTCTGACCCAGGGCCCTTGGGTGGTAAGACACAAACAGGCACTCAGATTTACAGATAGGCTTAGTTTTATCCAGGTAGTATCCGAGTTGCTTGTGCACATCCAAAGAATTCAGGATTCTCTCACTTTTAGATTGAGCAGAAGGAAAAAAGGTGGGAAGACTGATAGACTGGTTAAGAGATAACTCATTAACGACCTTAGGCATAAAGGAAGGGCTGGTACACAAGGATACCCTGTCCCTGTGGAAAACTATGAAAAGAGGATTAGACATCACAGCTTGCAGCTCAGAAACGTTTCTAGCAGATGTAATGGTGACCAGCAAAATTGTTTGCCATGTACAATGTTGCAGGGAAGAGGAATTTGCTGGTTCAAAAGGTGCCAATGTAAGCTTCTCAAACACAAAATTGAGATCCCAAGGAGAAGGAGCTGGTTTCCTTGGTGGTCTAACATGAAAGACGCATTTTTAGGAAAAGTTTCACCTCTAACCTCAAGGCTAAAGAGGGTGACATAGGCAGACAAACGGAGATAGCTGAAAGGTGAGCCTTCACTGAAGACTAGGGATAGGCCACCTTTCATCAGTTTACACAGACAGGATAAAACCACTGAACATCCACTAACAGTGGCTGTAGATCCTTCTTGCAACACTAGATGGAAAACCTTTTCCATTCTGAAAAATAGGTGTCTAAACTGAATCAAATCCTAATCACCCACACAACCAGGTTTACAGCTGACAGCTGTGGATGTATCAGGGTTCCCTTGTTTTGTATTAGTAGATACATCTTGGGAGGTAACTTGTGATGACTGCCCAGGCTAAATGCAGGAGAAGGGAGAACCAATGCTGCCTTGGCCAAAAGGGAGTCAACCAGCAAGATTTTTGGTCACTCCTGCTGAGTCTTAAGCAGGATCTTTTGGAGCAGAGGTAAGGGAAGGAAGCATACAGAAACATCTCCTTCTAAGAAAATGGCAGAACGTCCACTTTCCATGCATGTGTGGAATCCCAGCACAGAATTGTGGAAGTTGTCTGTTCATGGGGGAGGCAAAGAGATCTATCTGAGGCATACTCCAACAATGGATTAGGTCCAGAAGAACATTCCTGTGTAACATCCATTCATAGGACTGGGTCACAGACCTGTTTAATGTGTCTGCCACTACATTGTGAGCCAAGGGAAGTTAACTGCCTGAAGGGAGACTTGGCTTTGAAGGGCCAACTTCCAAGTGTATAGGGCTAATCTGCATAGAAGGTAAGACTTTGTTCCACCTGCTTGTTGACATACCATAAAACAGTGATGCTGTCGGTGAACCAACTCAGCAACCCTGGAATAAGCTTGGGTTTGAAGAGACCACACCTCCCTGACCCTCCAGGACTGTAGAGTTGCACCCCAGCATGTGTCTGAAGCATCTGTGTGTAACTCTAGAGAAGGGAGGGCTGACCGTAGCGGGAGGCCAAGATTTTTGGTTACCTGAAGTATCCCCCAATCCAAGTCCTTTTTTATGCAGGGTAGGAGTAGAATCATGAAATTCAGGGGGTGGGAGTGTTGCATCCAGAGAGTCTTTCGAAACCACTGAATTTTCCTCATGTGCAGTTTGGCCCAGGGAAGCATGGAAATAGTAGATGCCATGATCCCCAGGAGGCGTAGGAAGTCCCTGGCATTCAGAGATTGTTGAGGTAAGATGTTATGGATGTAAGAGGTGAGGAATGGCTCCTTTTCTGTGGGTAGTAAAGCAAGCTTCTTGTTTGGATCTTGCAGCCCAGAAAAATGTAGTCTTGTGAAGGGGTCAGAGAGGTCTTCTGGGAGTTTATAGTAAAGCCGAGACTCTCTAGAAGGGAAATGGTGAAAGAAAGTCTCCTGAAGTAGGTCTGGTGATTGGGCTTGTATAAGAAGTTAGTCTAAATAAGGGAAGATCTGAATTCTCTGCAGTCTGCAAAATGCTATGACAGGAGCCAAGCATTTCGTGAAGACCCTTGGTGCTGTAGAGAGACCAAAGTGCAAAGCACAGAACTGAAAATTAAAGGAAGCAACAGAAAAATGCAGAAATTTCCTTAACTGAAGGTGAATGGGGATGTGAAGATAAGCGTCTTTGATGTCCAATGACACCATGAGCTTGGGGAAGAATGAGAGGGATAGCCATGTAGCTAAATGGGTAGAGTTACATCCTCATGTGCAGTAGGTGCAGGTTTGAAAACATGGAAGGGCAAGTAAGCATTTAGGGTGGGAGTTTGGCATTACAGCTAAGGTATTTACCTTACAGACACAAGGTGCAAGGTTTGATTCTAACATGGAGTAATTAGCTAGGCTTAAAATGGCCCACAAGGGTAGTTAGCCTAGTACAAATCTATGAACCTATGACCCTGAGAGAGGGCAAAGCCAGCATCTGACAGGACGAGACTTTCAGAAAGGTGTTTAGGTGGGAAAGATCTATAATGGGTCTCCAGGGGCCATCCTTCCTTGGAACCAAAAACATCCTGGAGTAGAACCCTTTCCTTTATTGAGCATAAGGGACCTCTTGAATAGTTCCCAGAGAGAGAAGATCTGAAATTACCTGAGGGAAAAGGGCCACTTCATCCTTTGGTGGTTGTGGGATGCCACTGAAGGACAGATAAGTTTCCCAAACCATGAAATATCCTCTCTGGATGAGGGAAAAGACCCAAGAGTCCTGGATGATCTGATTCCAAGTCGCACGACAGAGAAAATTGAAGGGATAGTGGAGTGGATGGCCTTGGAAGTGGGTAGTCACAAGCTAAAAGGGCTGATTCTGAACAGGAGTGGATGGGGCAGATTTAGAAGAAGCTCGTCTCTTGCTTTTAGGAGGAGGAGGCATGACAGGTTTCCTAATAAAGGCAGTCTTTGTTGGATAGTGTCCTTTGGAACCTGGGAAAAGGAGAAACCAGGATATGCTTCAGGTCCTGCAGCTCCTTACCTTTCTCCTGTAACAATTTAAATAGTTCTGCAGCTGAGCTACTAAATAAGGTTTTAGTATCCAGAGGGGCATCCAAGAGTTTGGCCTTAAAGTCACCAGGCAAGGGCTGTAACCTGAGACAAGAATATCTCCTTAAAACGGACCCAGAGGCTGCTGCTCTACTAGAGGCATCTGCAGCATCATAACTGCAATTGATGGAATGCCTCATAACCTTGGCAGAGAAGTTGAGAATGGCAGCCAGTTTTGCCTTAGCAGGAGAATCTGGAAGCTCAGAAAGGAGTTTCCCTGCATCACAGAGGAGACCCAGAGAGTATTTGGCCATGTGAGTCTGACAATTAACTGCCCTGGAGGCAAGGGTAGCAGAGCTAGTCTCTCCATAACCTTGCTCTCTCTATCAGAGGGCAGTAAGGAAGTAGAAGGCAATTATTTGAAAGCCTTACAAGCAGAGATCAAAATGGTAGCTGGATCTGCAGATGGAGCTTTAAACACGAACTTAGCATCTTCAGGTACCTTGCGGAACCTATCTGGGCATTTGGGAGTAAGGGGTTGAGAATCTGGGCACTTGGAAGCAACAGTAAATGCATCCAGAAAGGCTGGCAGAACTGGGGGAATAGCAGAGGGTGATAGAGAATCCATCTGCAAGACGTCATATTACTTCTTTTAAACATCTGAGACTTGGCAGCAGTCCAATTTGAAAAATTATTTCATTTTTTTTGGATAGTTTCTCCAAAGAAAATATCTTCCCCAGGGGAATCTGTGCCATTAGATTCCTCTTCTGGGGAGGCATACCCTAGGGGTGAAGCTATCTGGGTGGAATAGGCCAATGACTCATCTTCAGAGGATTCCTCCTCATCAGAAGAAGAGTCTGCAGCTGTCCTCTTGAATGCAGTGGAGGGAGAAAAGGACTGCAAAGCAAGAGAGGACTGGTGCAGAGCCATGAAGGCATTGAAAAGGCTTAGGGAGAAAGCCTCCCAATCAGGGGGGTGTTCTGGTTGAGAAGGAGCAACATGCTTAGTCTTCACTTTTTTCCTTCTAGGAATTTCAATGTGATGGAATGTAGAAGGGCCCGATGTCAGTAAGCACATCTCATGCACAGTGATTTTAGTGACATCTCAAGGACCCTCAGAAATAATGAGCTGTGATTCCCCTTTTTCACTCGAGTCAGAAGCCTGCACTTCCATCTCGGATGTGCTGGTAGACTACTTCGGGGCTTTCCCTGTTATCCACTGAAGGGACATCCACAGACACCGGAATGACCTCTGGGCCTACATCAGCCTTGGGAGGGACGCCTGAGATAGAGGGAGCAACTTGTAGATCAGGATGAGATTTCTTGGCCTTTTTAGTTTGTGGCCCGTGCAAAGAACCCGATGTCACCTCCATCTCCCGTGTCAGGTGCTTATGACGCTGGTTCTCAAGTACAACTTAAGCGAAGCTAGATGGCTCCTTAGAGTTTTGAGGATGAACGATTTACAAATATCACAGGTGGTATGGTCGTGGTCAGGGTCTAGATAGGAGAAAAACAGAGGTTGTGGGTGTCTATGTGGAATCTGCCTTCCACACGGACACTTGCCCTTCCTAGCTAACATGAAATCACCCCACAAATAAGCAGCAGTAAAAGCAAGAAAATTAGAAATGAAAAAAACCCAGTGGGGTACTTATCTGAACCATGGTTCAACACTAATCTGTCTGGTGAGTAAATGTCTGGAGTAGGCGATTGGACAGACAGCAGAAAAGTTCTGAGGTTGGTGCATGCTGATGTCCGCTTTACACCAGATGTCCCTTTATGAGCGACATACATGAGACTATATGCAGCGTTGCACTTACCTAGCATTAGCATGTAGACTTTTGCAAACTGGTTGGACGTATGAGTTAGCAGGAGGCAAACTCCCACATGTGATGAATACTGCAGCATATGCATAGAGGGACATCTGAAAGTGATCCAGACACACAAAATCTTAAGTAATGCCTGAAATCTGGATGAATACTGATGTAATAAGTATATTTTACTTCTACTGTTACTAGGAAGTTTGAATGAGAAAGAGGAGGTAGCAGGTTGTAAAGTGACATCATTCTGAATATGGGCACTATCACAAAGGAGGTTTAGGAAAGAAAAATCCAGAACTGGACTCCAAGCATTTTCTTTCTTTGGCACTAAAATCATTGAATAAAACCTCTTTCCCACCAGGGAAGGGGGAACTGGTTCTATCACTCCCTGGGACAGCATGTGATTAAGGACAGGTAGAAGTAAGACTCTGGTCTGAAGGATGAGGAATTGCCCCTAGAAAGGAAGAAATTCCTCTCACTGCCACCTGTAACCTTAATGAATGATCTTCAGAACCCATTTGTCTGAAACTATCTGCTGCCAAAGAGAAAGGTGAAGATTCAGACTTTCGGGAAAACAAAAGGGGGTGCCGGGGGAATAAAGTCTCTTAAATAGTCATTCTGACTTTTTCTGGACTGTCCTTAGTTTCAGGAGTTTTCAGAATGATTCTTGAAATCCACTTGCCATTTCTTCTTAAACATCTATCTACCTGCATTTCGTTGAGACAGTTTATTTTGTTTCTTACCAAAACTGAATGTGGAGTTAAAGAATCCCTTGGAAATTTTGGAAAAGGGGGGATGAAAAATCTTTAAGATTCCCTGTATCAGCTTACCCCTTTCATCACACTTTTTGATCATCTTTACAACAGAAGGGCCAAAGGCAAAATCTCCATCCAAAGGAGAATTTAAAATCTCATTTTTAACATCATTTGGGGGCACTGAGAATGCAGCCATGCAAACCTCCTCAAATCGGATATAGTAGACCTAGCCCTTGAAGTATAAACAATCATACACACACTGTATACACTGAGTAGTGGCTTGAACACTAGAATAAATTAAAGCATTTAAAGCAGATTTTCCTCACAGGAAAAAAAATGCAGATAACATTCCTCATACTTTCACAACTAGTAACGGCACACCTCAACATATTAGCCCAACAATTCAAAATTCTGAAAAATCAAAATTGCTGAAGCACACACTTTTTACCATACTTATTTATAATCTTCAAATCCAATTGGAATTAAGTGTTTACCAGAAGGATAGCTGCTGGATCATTTTTAGAAACAGTGCATAAAAACTTGAGACTAAAGAACTCGATATATCCTGCCATTCTGGGAACAGCTGGCTGACTGCCAGGAAAACTGCAGGCAGTAATGCACACATCCTCCAAGGAAGACAAAACTGGTGGAATGGGTGCAGGTTCTGGAAATTCCTTCTGTAGCAGCTGACGGTATTTTCTGAGGAACTGAGAAACCTCAGTGTTCTCCCAATGAAAACACTGGCACATTCTAGAAAAAAAAGCTCAGAGTAAGAACAGCCCGCAGGGAGAATCAGAAACTGAGCTCTCCTCAGAGTCTGAATCAGAAATCTGTGGAGAAAACTCTGCATCTGCTCCTTCATCCTCCTTTTTAGATTCAGACACTTTAATCTCTTCAGGAAAGAAACTTATCCCTCTTTCTTTTTCCAGAAATTAACTTACATGGATGATCAATAGCTTGAAATAAACCCTGAGCCAGACCCAGTAAATTACTCCTGTGTAAGGAAATCTGAGGAGCAGAAAATATATACTTAGTTTTCTGCTTCTTTTTTGACAGAGAAACGGGCCATCAGTGTTATTAGTTGCAGCAGCAGCTTACCTAGAGATGGGTACAACATTCCGACAGAATAAGGAAGACTTCACTGTTCCCTCTCACAGAGCTGACAAGAATGGCTCTCCTCTGCCTAATGAAGGCCCTCAACAGCGGGAGAGGACGTGGCTAAACCCACCATGCATAAAAGGTATAGCTGCTACACCAGAGGGACTTGGGGTAATATAGGAGTGGTCTGAGCTACAATAAATGGCCACATCAGTCACCCATCTGCAGCTAAAGCAAATTGCTATACTGCTGTGGTGTCAAAGGCTGTTTAACATTTTCTTTTTGTGACTGGAAGGAGGACAGACCCTGGGAGTGACCATTTCATGGTCAAGCCAAAAAGGCTCTCTCTTTCCAGGGGAATACAAACAGCAATAAGAAGTCTTTAAAAGTTACTTTTGTCCCAGACAAACACAGCAAAAAGTACTTTAAAACACTTTGGCAGCCCACAAAATAAATTTCTCCACAGAAAAAATTTTCAGTTACCTTACACAACTTTTAAACAGACAGAAAAAATGAGCGCTTCTGTACAGTCTCATGACAGCCCATTAAAAAACAAACTCTGAGCTTTAAAATAACTTTCCTGAAGAGAAAAGTATGAATAAGCAAAATTATTAAATGGAAGTTTTTTTCACCCCAAAGGAAACTTATCTGCCAATCAAAGAACTGCACAGGCCCACCATCAATTCTAGAAAGCCTCAGGGGAGCATATTCTTTGGCAGCAGTAAAGCTCTGAAAGGCTTGGCACCCAAACTTGGCTTTTAGTTAGCTCAGCTCAAACTTCCTGCAATATGGGAACATAGAAGGTGCTGTGAAGCTTTGGAAGCTGGCTAGCTGTTACTCCCTTGGCAAGATATAACCCTTATTGCTAAGACTACTGCATCACTCATCAAAATGATGAATATTTATATCTACATCATTTATTGTCATACTAAGACAGCATCACAGACTAAACCTGCACATTTTTGAATGGGACCCCCCTGATCAAAGGAACCCAAGAACAACTGTACCATTGTATTAGCCCATGTCTCTATAACATTTTCATTTACTTTCTTTGAACGGCTGGTCTCAAGAGTGTTTTTTTGAATGTCACTAGTTGGCCTATGTATATTACAAATGCATACCTCTCAACCTCTTAGAGCAAGAAATCTGAACAAAGCCATAAATAAAAGTGGGACAAAGGTCCAAAACTAAGGGCAATTTTTAAATATTACTCTTACAAACTTAGAAAGTTGATAGAATAACAGGTTTTGCATTAGCATGGATTTTTTGAAGGGCATGAAGTCTGAAACTCAATTGTCTGTCATTTTCCAACTTCAGTCTTTAATGATTTGCCACTAATTTTCCGGAAACCCACAATTTTATGAAAAACAGACCAAAAATATGAGGCAAAAATCTGTACAGTTGAGACGTATGTCCTCATGTTCTCTGGGAGACTGTTCCAAACATCTGAAACTATTTTGGAGAAAGACCCATCATACAAAGTGCGAATGGTACTGTAGAACTGAACACCATCATTATTTCTAAGAGTACAGGATTTGTTTCTAACTCTCAGCCTGCTGAGGAGTGGTAGACAACAGACACCATTTAATATTTTGAAGAGGAGTGTATTGAACAATAAGTAGCTTTAGCTGTAACAGGTAGCCGATTGAGATGAGAGCAGAGCAGAGCAGTGATGTGCATTTTGTTTTTGGCTGACTGAGTGCATTACTGTGTGCACAAAAGTGCAGTTAATCTGGGGAGGAATACATTTAAGATTAGTCTTAGGTAACTCTGAATAGTGATATCAAGTGGGGTACCCCAGTGAGTTTGTAATGCTTGAGCTAGTTATGTTAATTAGTTTTGTAAATGTTCCAAATAGCATTGCTGTGCTTTGTGTGTGTGTGTGTGTGTGTGTGTGTGTGTTACACAGTGTGTGTATATGTTGATAGCTTACTTTTACAAAGCCAGTTCTATATAGCTTCAAAACCTTTCTGAAGTCCACTTTCACAATGGATGACCTTTTTTGTATCTTGTCAGGAAAATGTCAACTGCATACATTATACAGCTAATCTGAGGTAGATCCCAAGGCAGACCATTAATACATAGTGAGAATGGAGGGCCCAGGATCGAAGCTTGTGAGACCCTTTGTGTTATGTTCCCAGTATCAGTGGCACTGTAAGATCCAGTCAAAGTTCTGTTCTCAAGACCGTCCTCATATGATTGGTACCACTTCCACTGACAAAACTGAGTCTATCAAGTTTATGTAACAACATAACATGGTCAACAGTTTTGAAAGCCCTCTTTAGATCTAAACTGATTGCTCGTGTAACTATCTCAATTCAGGGTTTATAAAGATGTGGGCTGTCAGTGAATATATAGTTAAGAGTAGGTTTGCCAGGTGTCCGGTTTTTGACTGGACTGTCCGGTTTTCTGATTAATTGTCCGGTTACAAATTTTATTCAAAACCGGACACATGAAGTCCGGGTTTTGTGCCACTGACACGGTCTCAAGCGTTTCTCCCATGCCATCTTTACTCTCTCTCTCTTTCTCCTCCTTATTGCCTTTAGTCCTGGTGTGCTTTTTGGCTATAATTAAAGCCATTACCTGACTCTGGACTGTCCAGAAATAAGGGACCCTGTCTGGAAAATGGCGACTGCCTTTTCTTGTCTAGAAAAAATAAAATCTTTTCATTTAATTAAAAAAAATGTTTTTAAGGGTGTTCTACTTTAAGAACACCCTTTGCGTCTGGTCGCACGCACTGATGCAGAAGAAGCTGAAATTGCTTACATGACGTCTTCATCTTCCGACCGCGCGGTGGAATTTGAATTCCAGTCTCCAGAAGACATTTGGAGTTTGGACTTCACAACGGGCCACAACAACAATAAATGGTTGGACAAATTCAGAGAGGTAGGGGTGTGTGTGTGTGTGTGTGTGTGTGTGTGTGTGTGTGTGTGTGTGTTTGTAAGGCTGCCGCTGCTATGAAGCGAATACCAAAGAAATCAGTGACAGTGATTTTTGGCACCCTGAGAAAGTAACTGAAAATAGGTCAGTTCTGTAGCTATGGTGGTTTGGGTCAAATACCTCCGGGTTTGGTTTAATGCAACTCGTGCAAGGCTTTTTAATGGAATATTAATACAACTTAAACTGATCTACAAACTATTTTCCTCACTAATCATGAAGGGTCATTGGCATAGGCTTTTTGATTATGGGAATAGAGTATACCTACTGGTTATTGCAGTCTTTTTACCTAAACTCAGGGAACCTCTTAACTGTAGTTAACAGGATGGCCAGATTTATATCTGTGCTGCCAATAGTATTTTTGGCATTATTTGGAGTAGGATGGCTTTACCATGAAGGCGACTTCAGTGTTTGATTCGACATAATGTGTGCTTCTATATTTGGAACACTGCTTCCCATTCCTAAAACCATCTAGCATTTTTGTGCTGGAAGAGCCCAGAAAGGACTAGATTTTAAAATTTAAAAAGACAACTTTATTGCTATAGTTGCTGTGGTGTGAAACGTGTCTTTGCATCATAGAATTGGCTATCCTGGCAGGTTAGGGGTAATTAGAATTGTCATTTATTCAACTGCGAGCTGCTTCAGCATTTGTCCAATTTGTAGATGTAAGTGTCTTGGGGCTTGGAGACTGTGGCTAGGTGTCTGTCCTTGTGCAGTTGCAGTAATTTGGGTCTTGCATGCATTACATTAGCACTGTTCAGTTGACTGACTCCTGCTTTGTATATAATTTTATGTATATTTTTGGCTTTCACTGTGGTAATTATTTTGTATAGTTTTGTATATAATGGTACAGGATCTTCTTTGCTGTCCAGGTTGATGTATGTCTTATCTACTGTACTCTTTTTTTTTAAACTTAACATGTCCCAAACCTAACATGGAGCATGTTTTATAACTTTTGTCTGGAAGTTCATGTTTTTTTTTTTAATACATTACCTCTGCTTTTGGCAGTTTCAAGAGAGGGTATTCCCTCTGTTCAGCTGACGTCACAGTGATGTCACAAAATGGGAGGGGTATAGGGTTACCACCTGTCCCACTTTGCGAGGGACAGTCCTCTTTGGGCAGTTGTGTCCTGACCAAAAATTTTAAAAATGGCAAATGTCCTGAGATTGTAGGACATAATTATGTCCCATATTTTATGTAATAGTTGCATAAAATAGTTATTTCTGTATCTAAAATACCTAAATGTTACAAGAAACAGAATAAGCAACTAAACAGCTAGAAGAATAAGCTTTTACTTAGGCGAAAAAGTAAAGTTCTATCCTTTGTACTGACCGTGGGTATATGTCGGCCTGTAAAATCTGACGTGTGTCCCGAAAATGTCCCACTTTGGCCATTTGAAAAGGTGGCAACCCTAGAGGGGCATGGTTGGGAGATGGGTGGGGATGGGTGGAGTTATGAGTGATGTGAGGGGCGTGACCTTAGTCTGGTTTTAGCCACAAAGAAACCTGGCAACCCTAGTTAAGAGTGCAATATGTTGTCCATCTTTGTGGACGACATATTTTAGAAGGTACTCAAGAATCTGATCAACTATTTTTTTCAAATATTTTAGCTATTGGACAGATTGGTAATAAGGCAAAAGTAATTTGCAGAGGCTGGGAAAGGACAATTACCTAGGAGAATAATCACTGAATTTTTAGAGCTATAAGGGATTGTATTTGTTGTGACAGACTGAAAACATGGCCCACAGGCTTGTGAATATAGCAAGATAATTTCAGAATTTTGGGGAGGAAAGTGTGAAACACAGGGTTGTTGCCAGTGTCCAAGTTTGCATGGAGTTTTTGAATCTCGTTTTTGGTAATGGTCTTAAAATAGAATTGGAGGAAGTCAATAAATGGTTGTAAAGGCGGATTACAAAAAAAATCAGAATGGTAGGTAGTGAGGGCTGCTGATATTTTGACTTCGATGAGAAATCATATCTGTAGATCAATGTGTGTGTATATATACCTTTAAGAAGTTATCCAAGGGCTTGCACTAGAGTAAAAATACTGAGCATGTGCAAGCCTGACTGGTGCCATTTTGAAGTTAGCTGGTGAGATGTGAACATGTATGTATGCAAACTCTGTTAGTTCATTCATATTTAAAGATGCTGCTATCCATCCTGATGTGTTTGTATATATTAAAGCATCTGAAAGAAACCCCAAGCCTTATTATTTGTTACAGAAGAACGAGCGACATGGTGTCAGAAGCAGCATGTCTAAAATGACATGGGGCTAGAATGGGAGCCAGAAGCAAGACCAAGTAACACAGCTAATGTAAATGAGTGAATCATTCCTAAAATGGTTAAACTTCACAAAATAGGTTAGAAATGAATTTAAATATTAAATCTTGCTCAGCACAATTTCTTAATCATATATGAAACGAGGCATACAGAACACGCTAAATAATTTTCACAGACAAATATGTACAATATTGATAAAAATTTTCAAACTATTATAGAAAATGTTGGAAATAAAGTCCAAATGGCATAGAATTAATAAAACAAAGGGAAATGACTGCATTTTCGCAAAGCATGTGTATTTTCTTATTAAGCAAAGATAGCAGAGTTCTTGGAAGTGCATAAAGTGTTTGCATGTTTGTGCAGTGTTACAATAAAGTTACTTCACAAAGGTACAGCAATTACAAGGCATATTTCGAAAAATACAGCCATTAAACAGCATTTCAGTATTTCAAAGAGCTTATTGTGCATTTGAATGTTACTAAAAGCTCACATAACAGTTTGTTCGTAATTAGAAGGGCCATATTTGCAGTGCATGGCAGACAGATATCAGAAACCCAGTGCACTTGTGTTTTGCAGTAATGATGAGAACTGCAGAGTGTTTGAGCAGGAGTATATTTTTATACAGGCTGCATTTTCTGATAAAGATGATCATACAAAGGCGTTTATTCTACTTAATTTAGCTGGGTCAGAAGCTATAGAAAGGGAACATTAATTTCTGTATGCACCTGCTATTTATACTAGAGAGGGGGGAAAACTATCATGTTGTTGTACTGGCTGAGTCAAGGGAGGACCCAGAGTGCTTAAAACGCAAATTTAGATAAATGTCTATCCCCTAAACAAAAGCTACAAAAGAAAGGCACTTATTTTACAAAGGGATCAAAAGCCTGATGAAACTTTTGCAGCACATATAACGGACCAGAGAAATAGAGCTAAAACCTGAGGATTTGGCGACTTAAGGGATGAATTGATAAAGGACAGACGTGTGTGGCATAAAAGATTATGCTCTGAGAAAGAGTTTGCTTCATGACAGTGATTTAACTTTGAATAAGGTCATTGAGACTTGTCAGACATGAGCTTACAGAAAAGCACACAGATATGCTTACAAACGAGAGCAGCTCTAGAAGGCAGAGTGATAAAGCTCACTCTGATAGTATGCAGCACATTATTAGCAGAAACAGGACAGGCACTTGGCAGCTGTAACCCCTGTAGCACCTACTGGTAAACCCCAGAACATCCTAGCAAGTTCCAGAGTTCACACTGCCTCAGTGAAGCACAAGAGTGAGTCAGCAGACTCAAAGCATGGGTCCCAATCTTGATTCATTGCCAACTGTCATACTTGTGGTAATCATGAATCTAAAAGGGAGAAATGTTTAGCTTTTGGTCAGCAATGCTACAAATGCAATGAATGGAATCACTTCAAAAGATTTTGTAAATCAAAAGGCCCACATTCTTTTACAAAAAGTGAACATTTTAAGAAATGAGTTGATCAGTTAGACTGTGACAAGCCTACTCTATGTGGATGGTGTATTCCCACAAACTGTACCCAGGACAGTCTATGGTGCTCTGGTAAAAGGAAAACTGGATACAAGAACAATTACCAGTCTCTAAAATGCCTCTCTGCCTTCGATCATTTCAGAACCTGGGAAAAATAGAAAGGGGTGTGTGTGGGGGGTGCTCAACTGATAAGATGAAGGGAAACCCACATAAATATACAGAACTGTGCTTTGTCTGAAGGGAATTATCATGAAAAGTCTTCTTCCCTACTGGATGTGTCCTCCTCAATTAAAGAAGAGGGACAAACCACAGATGTAAGGTTTGGTCTTGACTGACTGATCTCCTAGCCATGCATTATCCCTGTCCATACAAGCAGAACCACCTCGGTGGACTAAAATTAGACAATGGTTGTTTTATTCCTGCTTTTCAAATCATGAATAAGGGGTAAGCTTTAAGACCAAAATGCTCACTATAAGAAACTAGACAACCTCTAATCTTCAAGCACCACTGCTGAATAAGACAACATTAAGTCAAGCAGGTCTCCTAATCACACTAGTAACTGCAGATTTGAAAGAAAAGCAAGCAGCATGATAAGCAGATGAGTATACATGAAGGCATTTACTGCAGTATTCTAAACTTTTAACCTTTAGCCATCGTTAGAAATTGCCCTAAAACAACCAACCACTAAAATGAGTTAAAAACTATCATTCTGACAAATTAAGAAAAAATAATCACACAACCAGGCTAAGAAAATTTATCTCCCAGCAATGTGAGAAGAATGGACAATACTAGAGCAGTTTAGATGCAGATATGAGCATCTCGGGCGATTTATTGCAAAGGACAGTAGGAAAGTAAAAGTCAAAGAAGGGGAAAGGATATGGCTAATGGCCCAGACACCACTTTGCAAGCGGTGCAGAAAGAGAAATTTATACATGTTTTAACTTTTTTTCTACCTTTGAGAATTTGACAGGACAGAGATCCCCATCTTTATACCAACTAGCTCACAACCTAGCTTTCCTTCTCTCTTGTTCTAGTAAACTATGAAAGAGACCTACAAAAGAGATTATAGGTTACGGTATGGAGGTGAGGACATTTAATACTTCTTTGCTACTGTCAAGTGCGATGCAAAATGCCATAATGACAAGGCATCTCAGAATGCAAGCTGCAAGTACACAGTGTGTAACTAAACTTTAACTTTGTTTACTATGGTAGAAAGTTAGTGCAGGTCTCTGGAGACAATCTTGTTTTATACCACAGTCACAGTTAATCTGCAATATGTTTTTTAAATAGTGTATGCTATGTCTTCTTTGCTGCAGAGTGTAATACAAAATGTCACAACCCCAGCTGAAATCCACCTCAACAGGTTTCTCAGAGAAGGACTTGTAAGTGCAAAGTAGCAGTCTAGTACTACTACTAAGGATCTAATTTTTTTAGTTCAAGAATATTGTGTTAAATGCTGGTCTCTACAGACATTTCAAAAATGCTGTATGTTGTTTTATAACCACGTCTGTTTCAATAATGTCATGCTGCTGATAGTATGTGCGTACACAGGTGTGTTGTTTTAACAATGCATGTTCGCTGGACATTGCCATAACAAATAAATCTAAATGCCAAAGCTACAGTCATGCTTCTGCCAGCCCCCAAGCTTCAAATCAGAAGACTTCAATTTGAGTATTTCTAAACAGGGCTTTTTTAAACATCTTTATTAAACACGGCATTACAAAGTGACAGAGGTACTGACACAGCAATACAAAGAAGCCATACCAACATTTCTTCTGTTATTTTCATGCAATTACATTTTAACACATTTCACTCCAACATTACATATATTGTTCAGTTCACGCCTTACCTTAAATTTCACTCCTCCTTTAGAACAGTATTCTGTGTATATTGTTCTAACAAATTCCATTTGTTTACAAGTTATTTGCTCCTTCCTTTTTCTAAGCATCACATTTTACTCCTTTTATCTCCTTTATAACATTCAGCACTTCAGTTACAGTTGATTTAGATTTTGATTTTCTAATAATTTTATATATATATATATATATATATATATATATATATATATATATACACACACATATATATATATATATATATATATATATATATATATATATATATATATGGGTCCATGTCATATGGTCGACTGTTCATTTGACTGAAAGTTCATTTGATCGACAAGCATTTGCCCCCTTCCCCAATGTTGTGCGACCCTGGAGTTGATATATATATATTATAGATAGTTCACTAAACTAAACAAGTAACATCCCTTTTAAACATTATAAAATATTATTTTCCTTTCCTTAATATTTGTTTTATGGACTTATCATTTAAATACTTAGTATTCTCAATACCTATCTAACACTGAAACTTTCAAATTTTCCACCTTACCCCCTATTTTCCATTTTGAGTTTTCCTTTGTGTGGTATAATAATAAGTGTTCGAGATTCTTCGTGGTTTTTGATATATATATAGTTAGGGGTGGGGGCACAGCCCCCACATGGGGTGGGGGCAAAACCCCCCCACCTAAAATGCTTGTCGATCAAATGAACTTTCAGTCAAATGAACTTTCAGTCAAATGAACAGTCGACCATATGACATGGACCCATATATATATATATATATATATATATATATATATATATATATATATATATATATATATATATATATATATATATATATATATATATATATATACATGCATACATATATATATATATATATATATATGAATGGAAAGGCTGTTGGCCCAGATGACATACCTATGGAAGCATGGAGGTGTTTAGGTGAAATGGCAGTGGAGTTTTTAACCAGATTGTTTAATGAAATCTTGGAAAGTGAGAGGATGCCAGAGGAATGGAGAAAAAGTGTTTTGGTACCGATTTTTAAGAATAAGGGTGATGTGCAGAGCTGTAATCTTGGAAAGTGAGAGGATGCCTGACGAATGGAGAAAAAGTGTTTTGGTACTGATTTTTAAGAATAAGGGTGATGTGCAGAGCTGTAGTAACTACAGAGGGATAAAATTGATCAGTCACAGCATGAAGTTATGGGAAAGAGTAGTGGAAGCAAGATTAAGAAGGAACGTGATGATTAGTGATCAGCAGTATAGTTTCATGCCATGAAAGAGCACTACAAATGCAATCTTGGCTCTGAGAGTGTTGATGGAGAAGTACAGAGAATGTCGGAAGGAGTTGCATTGTGTTTTTGTAGACTTAGAGAAAGCATATGACAGGGTGCCTAGAGAGAAGTTGTGGTATTGTATGAGGAAGTCAGGAGTGTCAGAAAAGTATGTAAGAGTGGTACAGGATATGTATGAGGGTAGTGTGACAGCGGTGAGGTCTGCGGTGGGAGTAACGGATGCGTTTAAGGTGGAGGTGGGGTTACATCAAGGATCAGCTCTGAGCCCTTTCTTACTTGCAGTGGTGATGGACAGGTTGACAGACGAGATCAGACAGGATTCCCCGTGGACTAAGATGTTTGCAGATGACATTGTGATCTGTAGTGAGAGTAGGGAACAGGTGGAGGAGACCCTGGAGAGATGGAGATATGCTCTAGAGAGAAGAGGAATGAAGGTCAGCAGGACTGGACTAAGACAGAATATATGTGTGAATGAGAGGGAGGATAGAGGAATGGTGAGGATGCAAGGAGTAGAGGTGGCGAAGGTGGATGAGTTTAAATACTTGGGGTCAATAGTTCAGAGTAATGGTGAGTGTGGAAGAGAGTACAGGCAGGATGGAGTGGGTGAAGAAGAGTGTCAGGAGTGATTTGTGACAGACGAGCACCTGTAAGAGTGAAAGGGAAGGTCTAACAAGAGGGTAGTGAGACCAGCTATGTTATATGGGTTGGAGACAGTGGCATTGACAAAAAGTCAGGAGTTTGAGCTGGATGTGGCAGAATTAAAGATGTTAAGATTTGCACTGGGTGTGACGAGGGTGGATAGGATTAGGAATAAGTATATTAGAGGGTCAGCCCAGGTTGGAAGGTTTGGAGACAAAGCCAGAGAGGCACATTTACGTTGGTTTGGACATGTGCTGAGGAGGGATGCTGAGTATATTGGGAAAAAGATGCTAAGGATGAAGCTACCAGGTAACAGGAAAAGAGGAAGGCCTAAGATAAGGTTTATGGATGTGGTGAGAGAGGACATGCAGGTGGTTGGTGTGACAGAGCAAGATGCAGAGGATAGGAAGAAATGGAAATAGGTGATCTGCTGTGGCGAACCCTAACGGGAACAGCCGTAAGAAGAAGATATATACATATATATGTATATATACATACACACATGTATAGAAATAGGTATATTTTGGCACATATGCACAAAGACACAGATTTCCAGTCAGTCACTTGCATATAGACAGTGATACAACTCCAGTTGAACCCCTGTATTTACAGGCATGCTCATACACACAACCTTACACTACTTACCTGCTGCATCACCAAAAGCCCCACTCTTGTGACAGCAATGGGTGCACAGTGTAATAAATTGTGTACATTTCCATTCTTGCACATCTCCAAATGCATCATCCTGCTTTTTTTTTTTTTTTTTTAAGCACAGAATTCAATTCAAAACCCCTCACACATTGGCTGCAGGAAAGCACCAACATTTAAGTAATGTATAGGAGAATCTTCTATAACTTAACTGCCTAGGTCTTCAAACTCAGCATCAGGAATATCCAAAACCAAGACTGAAATAAAAGTTGGGGAAGCACTTCTTCACAAAGGCTGTACATTAAACTGCTGTATAAAATTTTTTTAAAACAAAACTTGGAAAATACACAAACTCAAAATAGCACAGCTAATCCAACTACAAGGAATTTGAATTTGCTGCATAAAATTATGCTTTATTTTAAAAATGATCTTAGAAAATAGCTAATAAACACAAAAGGAAATGGGTTATCCTGGCTAGAGAGAGCATTAGTCATTACATATCCAACAGTGCTGTGCTTCATTTTCATAAATTTCTCAGAATATTCAGACTTCATTCTGTAAGTTTCTCAGAATATTCAGACTTCATTCTGTAAATTTCTCAGAATATCCTGATCATTTAAAAAGTCACATAAAAAGAATTACATCATGGCTGCACATTTTAAACATGTGATCAGCTTTGGAGAATACACAAAAGTTAACTTACTAACAGCATGCCCCCCCCCCCCTTTGACTTACTAAGCTCTGCCATTATAGAACTGCACACAGTAAAGTCACAAGAAGCATGTCAGAAATGTGGTGCACAGTAATAAATCATCAACTATAACACAGAAGGCCAACAACGGATTAAAGTGGAGAGAAGCCAGTTGGGTAAGGTTGGTGATAGTGTCTACCTGATTCATTGTTCTGGTGATTCCAAGTACATGCTAGGAGAATGCACCAGCAGCATTAGGTCAGCAGCACACATGTGCTATCAAGCAACAACCTTGAGGTTATAGCCGAGGAGACATATGGAAGCATTCATGTGTTTAATTAGCCCACCACTACCAATTCTGCTTTGGTGCAGCATGACCCAGGGCCATGCAGCACTGAATGTTAGGGACCAAAGCAGTTAAATACTGAAGGCTGCAAGGGTGATCAAGAAACAAGTTAAATTTGGCAACCTGGGAGGGGGACGACCAAGGAGGAGAAAAAAAAATAAGCACAAAACACACAAAGTTTGACTAATTCAAAGAATAAAAAACGTAATTACAGTTTAGAGTACACTCACCATAACAGCACACATTTGAACAGGTTCACTGTTGCAAGATAGTCATAATCTCTATAATTAACCACAAGAAGACATCAGTCACTCAAGAATGATCATTTTAGCAGGCACATAACCACAGAGATACATGTCTACAGTCATAAACCAAAAATGACAAGGCAGTCTGGTGATAAAGTGAGAGCACCCTTGTGTCCTGTTCTAGTCCACAATGGTGCTCAAGTGACAGCCAGAACAAAAATGTTACAGCTAAAAGAACTTCCAAAGCCTGAACAAAAGCAAAAGATCACCAAGGTGAGACATAGGTACATAGTTCGGTAGTACACTAGCTACCCTTGTGGGACATTTTAAGCCAATCCAAGTTCCCTTTTTGTGCTTGAATTAATCTATCCCATTTGGTTAGAGATTGGCCTTACCAGTCTCATGGTCGAGAATTATATATTACCTGTAACCAGAATAACTGGGATCATGCCATGGATAATTTGATGAAATACATGCATGGGATAAATTATTTAGGAGCCCCCACTGTCCACCAGTGGTAGAAGGGGCAGTCCTGGGGTAAATTTTCTGTTTCACATTCACAGATCCAAGTTGTGCTTGAATATGAAAGGATGAACTTTGTTTTATGTGGATGTGTGTGGGGGGGTCTTTATCATACTAGCGGTATCCTCTGAGATATTCCTGTCCTTCCAAACCATTCTTGAGAAGTTATCATACTAGTGTAAAATTTCTACTATACCACTAGTTAAGAAAAGCAACAAACAGCCCCAATATCCCTGATATAGTTCTCATAAATAAGGCCACTTCTTGCATAGCTCCATATGTATCATCCTACCTTGTTAAATCAGACCACATACTAGCAACATTTTTCTTTAAAAGTGATGTTATTTCCCCTGTAAATTCCTCTGTGTTTAGAGGCATCTCAAAAGCAAACCTTTTTCTGTTTAACTACCTGAATAAATTATACTGTAATCCTCCTTTGAAGGATTCCCAGCTAAAGTTGCTGCCTGTGCCTCTGACTTCTTCTCCCACTTAAATAAATGTGTTTTTAAGGGAGTCAATATGGACACCAAACAGAATGAGAAATTTAAAAACAATCCCTTATGGTGGAATACCCATACAAATTACATAGCAGAAGAGAAATTGCTTAATACTTGTAAGAGGTCTCAATTCTACCTACTTTTGAGCACACACAAACAAACTAGTAAAGAGCTTAAAGGAACCATTAGGAAGCTCAAAGCTGAGTATCAACTTAAGATAGCAAATAAAATAAAAAAATAACTACAAATCTTTCTTAAACTATGTCAGAAAATACCACCATCCAACAAATTTGGAACTAGTCCACAATTATACCACGCACTTGGGCCCAAAGGAAATATATCAGCTGACACATTCAGTGCAACTTTTTCTCCATCCACAGTTACAGCTATTCCACAAATTTCACAATCCCAGCAAACCCTTTTAATCACTACGGAACAAGTCCTCTCAGCCTTTTCAAAACGTTGCTACTTCATCCATTGGCCCTGACAATATTCCAAGTAGCCTGATCATCAGAGCCAAATATGACATATCTGAACCCCATTAGTACAAGTCTCTCCGCTGGCTAAATTCCTGAAACCTGTAAAACAGCCACTGTAATGATGTTACAAAAGGTTGGCCCAACCATGAACCCAGGTAACTACAGATCCATTAGTCTCGCTAGCCTCAAATGTAATGTTTTGAATCATATTGTGCCTCATTCCTTCTCCTCCACATTCCATGAACTACACCCTCTAAATACAACTCTCCTCTATAAATTTAATGTCCCTCCAATACCTCTCTCTGTTAACCTACTTCACTTAAATGACAATAGTAGACCTTTTCTCAACTACACTCCTAACTTACCCACCTTTTACATCTAGTCTCTCTCTCTCCCTGTTTCTGGTAACATCCATTCCAATCCTGGTCCCACTGTCTCCACCATCTGCTCCTCTATATCACCACAATCTTCTTTCCCCAAAACCATCCATCTAGCTACAATCAATACCCAAAGTATTTGTAATAAAACACCCAACGTACACGCCTGGCTGTCACATAACCATCCCAACATATTAACTGTCTCAGAAACCTGGCTCAAACCTCACATCAAAGACAATGAAATTCTTCCCCCTGATTACCAAATTGTACAGAATGACAGACCTAATAAGAAAAAAGGAGGGGTAGCCATAATTTACTCCTCTTCTCTTACAGTCATTCCATACACTAACCCCATTCCTAAATTCATTCCCGCTAAACTATCCATAGCCTTCCTAAAAATAAACAAACATAAATCTTTATGTATAGCTGCCACCTGCATTACCCCTGGTGATAACATCCCCATCCTTGAAGACATTCTCTCATGGTTCTCTTCCAACATAAGAAAGGAAACATTAATCATTGGTCAGCTGGGCCACCATCTCCTCACAATCTCAGAGCCAAACATTTTATTGCCAACTTCTCCCAGCTAATAAACCACCCTACCAGACACAGTAAAGATTGCTCCTCTGGTACTACACTAGATTGGATTTTAGCAACTCATCCCAACCTAATCTCAAATAGTGGAATTATACCTGATCCCCTTAGCGACCACCTACCAGCCCATGCCCATCACTGTGCCTCTTCTGTCCAAATACAGCATCAGTACACTCAAATTGTTCATCTCATCAACTTCAATCCACAAACATTCTCCATCAAAATGAATTGGATCCCCTTAGACTCTTCCACTGGACAGTGCAACTCATTACTTCAACAAACCCTCCCTAGACTTAAACAGTCTAGCCACTTTTAGAACAAAAAGAATTAAAGCCAAAACCATTCCTAATGAGACCAGAAAACTAATGCACTTCAGAGACAAATGTTGGAAGCAGTACCAAAAAAATAAGTTAATCTCCAATCAAATTCAAATTCCACAACTCAGTGGAGAAACTAATAACTAAAGACCATAAGACTTATTACTCCAAACTCCAATCAGAACACAACTCTAACCCCAAAAAGTTCTGAAATTGCATTTCCTCCCTTCTAAACCCTGGTAGAAAAGACAATCCATGCCCTAACCCAAACTCTCCACACCATGAAATTGCATCTAATTTCAACAACTTTTTTGTTGACTGCATAGCCAAACTAACCACAAACTTTCCCATCTTCTCTCGCTCACTCTCAGACCCCATCCACTGATTTTCCCTGTAATGTTCCACCTTTCAGTCTTAAACGTATCCCCACCAGCAGCATAAAAAAGTACAGTTGTGTACACTTACCATAAAAGTAGATGTTTGAGTGTATTCACTGTTGCAGTCATTACATTTGGGTAATCTGCTGGCAGGTTGCCCTCAGTCAGCCTGAATAACAAAGTCTTGGGTCCTGCGTCGGTTGCCGTTTCCCCTTCCATGACGTCAGGGGTATAAAACATGCAGCCAACGCATAAATGTACTTTTAGAAACAAACTTTACCTTCAACTAAAAGCAAATACACCACAAAGGCTTTTGAGTATAGTGAAGGAAAGAAAAGGTATAGAATGGGGGATGGCTGGTGGGTAACCCGGACTGCAACAGTGAATACACTCAAACATCTACATTTATGGTAAGTGTACACAACCGTACTATGTTCTTCGTGTTTTACTGTTACAGTGATTACATTTGGGTAGAACCTCAAAGCTATGGATGGGAGGATGGAACTAAGCAGCATTAGGAGCGGCTTTAAGGCCCTGCAGGACTGCAGTGGCAAAGCCTGCCCTGGATTTAGAGGAGAGGGATAAATAATAATGCTTTGAGAAGGTATGAACAGAGCTCCAAGTAGCAGCTTCTAGAATGACTTTGGTTGTGATCCCTCTGGGAAAGGGTGCTGAAGTAGAAGCAGCCCTGGTGGAATGTGATCCGATCCCCCTGGGCACAGATTTACTATGGTGCAAATAGCAGAAATGAATGCAGTGGCTTATCCATTTAGAAATGGTCTGCTTTGATATAGCCTTCCCCTCTGATCCTGCAGCAAATGCTACCAGTAGTTGCTCAGACTTTTAGAGATTTGGTCCTGTTTAAGTAGAATCTTAGTTGTCTGTGTACATCCAATGAATGCAGAATCCGCTCCCCCTTGTTCTGCGGATTTGGTTAAAATGTTTGCAGGTGAATGGTCTGGTTAAGAGCCACATTGGATACCACCTTAGGCATAACAGAAGGACTGGTCCTGAGGGACACCCTGTCCAGGTAAAATATAATGAAAGGCTCCACTGCCATGACAGCCTGTAGTTCTGAAACTCTTCTTGCTGAAGTGCCTGCCAAAAGAAAAGCCATTTTCCAAGATAGAAATTTTATATCCGCAGTAGCTGCTGGTTCAAAAGGAGACAGGGTGAGTTTTGCCAGCACAAAATTGAGGTCCCATGCAGGAGTTGGTGCTCTCCTGGGAGGACTTAAACTTTTGGCCGCTCTAAGATACTGTTTAAGCAGTGGATGAGAAAAGAGGGGAGGCTCTGTGTTGTAATGAGCTGAGATGGCAGAGGCATGGATTTTTACTGAAGAAAAAGACAGGCCCTTGTCAAGCATCTCAGTTAAGTATTGTAAAATCTGAGGAACATTGGGCTTTGCTGTATCTATTCCTTGTGCTTGGTTCCAAGCACCAAATCTCTTCCATTTATCAGCATAAGATTTTCTAGTACTACGCCTTCTGGCTTCCAAAATGACATCCATCACAGATTTACTGAGAGGTGTGGTTTGAATAATTAGTTGGTTAGCCATGCTGCAAGATTTAGAGTTTGAAGCGGAGTGTGCAGAATTTGATAGTTCTGCTGAGACAGTAGATGAGGTATTTGAGGCGAGTACCATGGAGGAAGGTGTGACATATTCCTTAGAAGCAGGTACCAGTGCTGGCGAGGCCAGTCCGGAGCAATTAGGATCATTTTTGTTTTTTTCCTGTGACTTTTAGTAAGACCTTGGAGAGGAGAGGCAGAGGGGGAAAGGAAAGGCATAGACTGATGGGTTTTTCCAGCTGAAGGATAGAGCATCCACTTTCCATGCTTTTTTGTGATGAGTTCTTGTGCAGAATTTGTCCAACTGATAATTTTGGGGAGAGGCAAATAGATCTATTTCTGTGTTAACATGCTGAAGATTTGTGGATCCAGTTTCCATTTGTGCGGGTCCATAAGATTTCTGCTTAGGTCATCTGCCAGAGTATTTTGCTTTCCTGGCAGGAATTGAGCTTGAAGATGTATTTGGTAAGTCAAGGCTGTGTTCCACAAGGCCATGGCTAGTCTGCAAAGGGGGTAGGAATGTGTATCCCCCTGCTTGTTTTGTTCAGAATCGATAAGTCCAGTATTGGACGCCGTGAATTGTCTTTTCTGGGTACCAGAAAAAGTCTTGAATAAAAACCTTGTCTTTTTTCCTTTTCTGGTACCGGTTGAATAGCCCCCATATCCATGAGGGACATAACTTGTTTCTGGGCCTCTGCCCACTGGTTTTGTGACAGATCCGGACATCCGTATGGAAATGAAATCTGTACCCCTGGGATACTATGTTTAATACCCACTTGTCCTGGGTAATTAACTGCCAATTTTGAGCAAGAAGTGCTAGTTTTCCCCCCAAGGGGGCTGCCAAAAGATAAGTGCTTGGAGATGGTAGAGGAAAGTCATTGAGACTGCTTACTGTAGGGTTGTACTCTGTTTCCTCCAGATTTGGAGGTGGAGGCACCCCATTGCTTCGACCTGTAAGAACCCTGTAATTGATATCTGGAGCCTTTTGAGTGCCTGGGTTTGCCCTGAGTGGCTCTGTTGGACACATGAAAGGAACAATTTTTAGTAGGCCAGTGCCTACTGAACCTGGGTGGTTGCACTTGCAAGAAATTTTTTGCAGTTTACATAGATTTAGCTTCGTCTTCCATTTTCTTCAAAATCTCTTCTGCCTTATTACCAAACAGAGTATCATGCTGCAAAGGGGCATCCAACAATTTAGCTTTAACATGATCAGGCAGATTTTCTCCTTGAGCTAGGCATGCCTTCTAATCACAGAACCAGTAACGGCGGCCCTACAAGAGGCCTCCAAGGAATCAAAACCACATTGCAAAATATGCTTTCCAACCTGTTCTGCTGAATGCAATAAATCCTGTAACTCTATTTTCCACACAATCAGAAATCAACATAATTTTCTGTTTCAGTAAGCCCATAACATGCTGTTGATATTTAAGCATATGAAACTGGCAGTTTAAAGCCCTGATTACCAAGGTTGCAGACATATAAACCTTCTTACCCCCATCTATCCAGCGCCCTGGAATCTCTATCAGAAGAGGTAGGATTTTTGGCTGTAGAAGCCTTAACACCCTTGAGACCCTGAGAAATAGTCTCAGGATCAGCAGCAGGATTTTTGAAAAGAAATTTGTGAGAGTCAGGAACCCTTTAATATCTGTCTGGCTTACTAGGGAGCTGGAGGCAGGGAATCAGGAGCCATGCTTGATTCTGAGAACACATCATCAACAATGTCTAATACAAGAGGTATTGCCAAAGGCCTATGCTGAGGAAGAAGAAGGAAATCCCAAAGCCTCTTTTTGGATTCAGAGAAGTCCTGACTCTCCCAGTGAAAATGTTCCCTTAAAGTATGCAAAGTCTCTCCAAAAGAGTAATCCTCAGGAGGAGATGCAGATGGGATGGATTCCTCTGCATCAGAATCCTCATAGGGTGGAATAGACAATTCCTGATCAGAAGAATCAGAAGAAATGGAAACCTGATCTGAAGATTCATAATCAGTGCCTTGCCTAGGCCTCCTAGCGGGGGGGTTGGGAACCCCTGATCAAGGTAATTAAATCCTCAGCCATTTTCATCATCTGTATTTTAGGCATAGGGGCCTGAGCACGTGGCTCATGCGTCAGTTTTTTAGACATAGAAGTTGTTTTTTACCTTGTTTTTGTTGCTGGTGTCGGTTTAATATAAAAATGTTGAGGCCTGAAAACACCCTCAGAAGCTGGTGCTTGCTCAGCGGCTCCGGACCCATCCAAGGGAGAGATATCCGTAGGTTCAATACTCTGAGTCTCAGTAGAGGCCTGCGACTCAAAAGTAGCGGGTATCAGGGGCTGCGAAAGTGCCTCACTGAGTACCAGCAAACTGGCGACTGGCTTAGGAGAAGTTTCGTCGTCGGTTTTGCACCTTGACAGTCAGTCTCTTTTTCCTTGCATTTTTTGTGAACTCTGGTAGTCGGATTGCTAACCGACGACATTGCAGGATAGTTAAATCTTGAACCAAAATATTTAGAAGCAAAAATATACAGACACTTAATAGTGCGTTGGTTAAATCTAGCATAAAACCGACAGCAAGGCACGTTGTGATCAGGGCCTAGGCAAGGGATACAGTAGAAATGAAAATCCTTATGAGGTATTTGCTTCCCACAAGGAAAGCAATTATTAACTTTTACTGACATCGGTAAGGAGCAAGAAAAAAGTTTCCCAATGGGGTACTTAGCTTTAGTTTAAGACTTCGGTTCTGAAACTCTAATAGGAAAATTTCAGGAGTCGGCCGACCGGCACTTGTGAACTGCTTCTGCTTCGGGCACTGCGAGGCAAGAAAGACTGAATAAAATGGCGTCGGCTGCATGTTTTATACCCCTGACGACCTGATGTCATGGAAGAGGAGACAACAACCGACGCAGGACCCAAGACTTTGTTATTCAGGCCGACTGAGGGCAACCTGCCAGCAGATTACCCAAATGTAATGACTGCAACAGTGAAACACGAAGAACATCTCCTTAAACTAAAACCTTGCTCCTACACTCCTGATAATCTGCCTCCTCCTTCCTTAAGATGGCTGCACACAGCATTGCCCTCCCCCATTTCCATTCTTATCAACAGGTCCATCCAAGAAGCCTATGTCCCCTTACTCTGGAAGAAAGCTTTTGTCACCCCTCTCCACAAAGGCGGCAATAACACAGACAGTGCTACCTTCTTTCCTATAGCTATTCTCTCACCTCTTTCTAAAATCTTCGAAAAGTGCATTCATCACCAACTCTTGCCATACCAAACACAATTTTCTTAACCCAGCACAACATGGTTTTAGCCCTGGCCACAGCACTACCACTGCTCTTCTGTCCTTCCTTGACAACATTAGTCGTGCTCGCAACTCTGGGAAAATCATATCCACCCTTTACTTAGATCTCTCCAAAGCCTTTGTCATGGTCTCACATCCTCTACTCTTATCTCAGCTTTCCTCCCTCACTTTCTCTCCATCCTCTATAGCCTAGTTTACAAGCTATCGCTCCAACAAACAACAACCTGTTAAATGGAAAAATTCCACTTATTCTTTCTCAACAATTCCTCTGGCGCCCCCCCAAGGCTCTATTCTCAGCCCCTTACTTTTCAATATTTTCATTAACAACTTTCACAAATCCATAGATAATGCTACACTGATACAGTATGCTGATAATTCCACAATCATCTGTACAGCAAACTCTCCCTCTGAACTCCTTCAAAAAACCCCAAACAGCCTTCTCCAATACCGAAACATGGATGCTAAACAACCATCTCACTCTCAATGCTAACCAAACAAAAATCATAATATTCTCCCCTTCGAGAAATTTCACCATAGACAAAAACTCCTTTAAAATATAAAGTAACAATAACACACTATTCAGTATTGTACCTCACACCAAACTACTCGGAGTCACCACTGATTAACATTTAAAATTAGATATCCACATCCAAAATCATCTTCTTCTTTCGGCTTTTCCCGGTTAGGGGTCGACACAGTGGATCATCTGTCCGCTCATGATTGGCAGTGGAGTTTTACAGTGTTGAGTTGCCAGCCCGGCGCCCAACCTTCCACAGAAGGCACACACATGCACACACTCACACCTAGGGCCAATTTAGAGAGTCCAATCCACCTACTGCATGTCTTTGGGATGTGGGAGGAAACCGGAGCACCCGGAGGAAACCCACGTGACCACAGGGAGGACATGCAGACTCCGCACAGAAGGCACCCCAGCCGAGAATCGAACCGGAGAACCTCTTGCTGTGAGGCGGCAACGCTAACTGCTGCACCACCATGGCCGCCCATATCCACATCCAAACTGCTTCTACCAGACGTATTCTAGTCTCCTCCTACCAACTCCCCTCTCTTATGTATGGTGCTTCTCTACTTAGTCATCTCCAACTTAGCCTAAAAAACAAACTGGAAGCCGGCTATAACAAAGCCTGTAAATTTGCTACAGGGTCCAAATACTCCTCCCATCACTGCCATTCCCTCCACTCCCTACACTGGTTTGAGCTTCCTAATTACCTGAAATTCATACGAATCACCACTGCTCACAAACCCATATTCCAACCCTCCATCTGCCCCTCGCTTTCATCTATCTTAACCCCTTATCTCCCCAGTTGTACTCTTAGATCTGAAAACCAAAACCTCCTTAAAATCTATAAATTCCTTTGCCCTCCTGGATATTTACTTCTATTGCACTCCTTAGCTAAACTATGGAATTCTTTCTCTCCCTCCCTCCACTATACTCGCAGCCACTCTAATTTCAAATCTCTCCTCCATTCTTACCTTACCTCAAACTGGGACTGTTCCTGCTCCCGTCCTACCTAAATTACACTCTCTCTTTCAAACCTCCCTTCAATCTCATCTGGTATCACCTCTGATCACCAACATTACTGTTAGAATAAGCACTAAACTTGTATTAAGACTTTATGACTTGCACTTTTAATTAGATTATCTGTATTACTTTTGAGACCGCAGTGGTGCAGCCATAGCGTTGTCGCCTCACAGCAAGAGGTTCTCCCGCTCGATGCTCAGCTTGGGTTGGGAGTGCCTTCTGTGTGGAGGCTGCATGTCCTCCCAGCGGTCGAGTGGGTGCTCGAAAGACATGCGTTGAATGGGCGTGCCTTCGTTGAAGGTTGGGCGTCGGGCTGGCAACTCGACACCATAAAAAAACAACTGCCAATCATTAGCGGACCGGAGTTCCGCTGTGGCGACCCCTAACCGGGAAAAGCCGAAAGACAAACATCTGTATTATTTTTGACTTTATCTATATTTTAAACATGTGTTTTTTAAACATATACTCCCGGATTTTGTATTTGTATTTGAAATTGTATATTTATGCTTTTGTATACTGTATATTCCATACTTTATTTATGTTATATTCTGTTAGCTGCTTTTGGAGCTTCTCTCCCCAGGCCTTCACTGAAAATGGTCTCTGCTTGGCCCAGTGGACTTCCCTGGACAAACTGGAAGTAAATAAATCTCAAATCTTGTTAATCTGGACATTTGAAATCTCTTACCTTCTATCAATTCAGTTTCTTTAAAACAGTAACTGAGGCAGTGGATAGCAGATATACAGTACATACAGCATATCTGGACCTGACCAAGGCTTTTGCACTATTCCCCCATGTAGGCATTAACAGATTTGTAAATCTAAATCTAAATTCTTATGTTATAGAATGGATAACTAAACCATGCTCAGAGTTACAGGTGCTATTTCTGACAGCAAAGAACTTGCGAGTGATGTACCACAGGGCACTATTAGTGTTGGGCCCTTTCCTATCTAGCATCTATTTCTCAGACTTCAGGCCAATATCTCTGGCTTATGATTATCTAAGCTTACACAGAACTGTAAATTGTGTGTTATTTGATCTTCCACCGACTCATAACTGCTCCAACATGGGTAAGAACACGTTAACTATTGATGCAAGGGCAATGGTCTCAAGTTAAGTGTAACAAAGTACAGCTCATCTTGGTAAACAAAACATTTTTCACATAGCATATAAGTGCCACACCCTTCCAATCAGTCACTGTTGTAAGAGATTTAGCCACTCTTGCGCCTTCCATATAGCTCATGGAATTTTTAAAGGCATCTCCACTGGATCCAGAGAAGTATTAATTCTCCCTCACTCTCATTTGCATCAGACCCATTACTGAATATAATGCATCTTTTGACATGCATTTGGCTAAACATGTCACATTTATAATCAAAAAGATCTGTGGCCTCAAAATTTTAAGTTATCAGAGGAGACTGGCAGCTGTCTGTACTCAGTCATTTATAGACTCCTCCATGGAAATCTGTTTTTTGAGCCAAAAAGACCCAACCCTTTTTGACTACCTATCCCTTCACAGAACAACTGGTACTCTAAAACACCATGTTAAAGGAACTAAACCTTCATCAACAGGTAAGACACATATCCTCACCTGTGGAATAAACTTCCACTATATATCAAACACAGTAGTATCTTTACCACCTTCAAGGTAAAGGCTGGTCCCATCATTAGGATGCCCTTCAGAGGTTCTCCACATTCGACCTGCCTTAGACAAAGTCACAAGCCATATGCTTGCATGCTATAGGTTCCCTTATATAACACAGGAAAACTAACACAAACGTAATTGTACTGGAGACATTCCTCATTCAACCTAACAACATACTTATGGGTGACTAACTACCCCAGTATAAACTGGGAATCATACACGTAACACGACCCCTAACATGTAGGCCCAGAGATTCCTGGACTTTGTAAACACAAACAATTTGGAATAATAAGTCTGTTTGCCCACTAGGGGCAAAAACATCCTTGACCTGGTCATCAGAAACATGGTGGAAGGTTGCAGCCTCCCTAGTGTTATTTTCTCACTGGACAAATCAGACCACAAAGCTGTCTTATTTGAAGTAAAGGTAAAACAAGGGACACTGGCTAACCCTGAAATTTTCAGGAATTACTTTTCGGCAAAGTTCCTACTACTAAGTGACACCTAACAAAATTTCAGCCCCCCCCCAAAAAAAAAAAAAACAAACCTTGAGAACACTGCTGCCTATGTTGAATCATGCAAAGAAGCCCTGAATAATCATATTAACTGCTGCATAGAGATAGCTGCACCTACCTGGATTAAGCACAGGATCAAAAAATAGCTCCCCTAGTGGAATCCTAACATCAATAGGTTGAATAACGAAAGGAAGAAATTCAAGACAAAAATTAGGAGGCACAATACTCAGCAAAGTGAAAAAAAACCCCCAAAGAAATCCATTATCAGCCTAAACTGAGAGGGCTAATAAAATCTAGCAAAGCAAATTTGAGGTAAAGTTAACTTCCCTGGCCAATGGCGATCTCACAGGTTTCTTCAGCTATGCCCGTAACTTCAAAGGCAATACACAATGTACCGAAATGAAAAAATTCAACCTATACAGAGCCAGAAGATACACCAGACCTTCTGGCCAATAAGTTTAGCTCCACCTTGCTCCACCAGATGCCCCCTCAGGAAATACTATCACTAGACAGCAGGTACTCTCTGTTCCAAAGCCAAGAATGCTGCATCAATGGGTCACGATAATATCCTAGGATGCCTTCTTAATAGGATTAAACAAATTATCAGGCCCACTAGAATCACTTTAACCACAGCCTCTAAACAGGACTTGTGGCAAATGAATGGAAGACTGCAATGGTTATCCCTCTGCACAAGGGCATGGCACCCTTGAACACTGGGTATTACTGACTCATAAGCCTGATTAGCCTGAGATGCAAAGTTAAAGACAGAATAATCATGGATATGTTAAATGATGACAAGGGTAACCTACAAACATTAGACCAAATCAGTTCAGGTTTGTCAATGTCAGATCTTGCCTGCTCAACCTGGTAGACTTCATTGAGAAGGTCACTAAAGCAATGGACAAGGGCAAAATGGTGCATACTGCCTACCTTCACCTGGCCAAGGCATATGACACAATAGCCCACAAAGACATTGTAGAAATGTTCACTAAACTAGGTATAAACCCCTACATCACCTGCTGGATAGCCAACTGGTTTACAGACAGGACACGAAGTTAGAACAGTGGAGTCTACCTCCACAAAAAGGCTGGTTATTAAGGGGGGTCCTCACTGCTTAGTGCTGGGGCTGCTCCTGTTTGCATCTACTTCTCTGAGGTCAAGGCTAATAGCAAGGGCCTCTAGCTGACCAACTTTGCAGAGGACTGCACATTGCGTAGAGTCACTGAATTTCTCCAAGACACAAATATTCTCCAAAGAGCCCGGACACAAACTAACACCTGGAGTCAAGTCAGAGTCATGGTCAAACTCAAAGCCAAAAAAGTGCATCCTAGTAACTTTCAAAAATACGGCCACCCTGACAACCTACTACATTGAAAACATTTCCCTAAGAGTAGACTCTGTAGTCAGGGACTTGGGAATGCATGTAGACAGTGATTTTACATTTGACTATCATGCACAACTTATAACCACGGGAATGGCACCTAGATTCAAACATGTCATTATTCCACTGTATCTTGCTCTCATAAGATCGACTATTGAGTACAATGCCCCTCTGGTATGCACCCTTCAGTATGTCCCTGGCCAGGAATATGCAACAACTGGAGTATCCTCCGAGATTTCTCACAACAAAATACATGGTGAGGAAAACAAGTCCTACGTAGAATCCCTGAAAGCCTTGTCCTTACATTCGGTCTCCTAGAGCCTGCTGAGAGGTGACCTATGCCTGGCCTACAAAGCATCCTCTGATCTGAACTTCCAAGAAGGCTGCACATCGAGTAACAGCTTAATTCTAGCTCTCCCAGTGTGAAAACTGGAACTTCAAGAACACAAAAGCAGAAACTGCAAGACACCAACCATAAACGAAAGTAAACCAGTTCCGATAGAACACTCGAGTGATGTTGACAGTAATCCACATGGATGTGTTGCATAAAAATAGTAGATTTATTGAGCACGCTTTCGTCTTAGAAACCAAGACTTCATCAGAAAACAGTTACAATTCAAAAACACAGTGCTTTTATACCCTTAAGCTAATAAATAATTAATTAGCAATCAATTATACATCTCCCCTGTCATACTTAAAGCAGCATACCAATATTTCATAATTTTAAAATGTTTTAAAAAACTACAAATAAATGAAGCTATAAAAACACAATGAAATATACTAGTACATTATATGTAAATTGATGACAATAGTAATAAAAAATATAATTTAATACATTCCATATAAATTTATAAGAATAAAACACAACTTTTTCTTCTTAAAAGAAAACATTTAAAGCTTAAATGAATGGTATTTAAATACAGGCATAATACTACATGCTTCATTAATACCTGGGGGGTGGGTGGAATTCAGTCTTAGCTGCTACAAACTCTTCCCTGTCTAACCTGTTTTTCCAATCACCACCCCTGATGTCATTACCAAGGTTCTCAAGAATACCAGAAAGAAAAGTTTTACATAAACTATTATCCTTTAAATGCTTGTAGAGAGAATTATCATCATCCTCACGTCTAATGGCATAAAGGTGCTCGTAGATCTGTCTATGCAAAGCCCTTTCAATTTTGCCAACATAAAACTGTTGGCGGTTCTGACAAATAAAAATACAAACCAGTTGCTTGGAGCCACATGAACCTCTCTCCAAACACACCTTTCTCTTAGGGGAACCAATTTCCACCCAGTCAACCCCTAAAGTATATGAACAGTATGCACAGGAACCACAACTCCTAGTTCCTCTTGATGTAACATTTAATTTTATAGGATGTTCCAGTAAAAATGTGAGGTTATTAGTTTTAAACACAAAGTGAGTTTTTTTTGCCTACAAAGTCCATAAGACCATCCTCACCCTTGAACATTACCCAATTTCTCTTCACTATTTGTTGAATGTCCTTACTGAGTAACCCATATGCCAAAACCATGGACTGACTAATTTTTGTCAACAGAATATTCAACAGGGTTTGTTAAAATCTCAAGGGGTTTACACAATAGGGGTACAAATTTCTTACCCCATTCATTTAAAACCTCCTCACAAACAAAATGTAACAAAGAGGTGGGGTAACCCCTATCCATAAAGTGGTTAACCAGGGTAGCTATCCCAGTCTTACAAATCTCTTTACTAGATCACATTCTAGCTACCCTCAACATTTGGCCCTTCACAATGTTTTTCTTATTGTATCCTGGGTGACAACTGTTACACTCCAAATAATCATTTGAAAACGTAGGTTTTCTATATATTCTCGACACAAAACAACCCTTAGTATTATCCACGGAAATAGTTACGTCCAGATAGTTTATAGACTTATTGTCTTGTGTAGCAGTAAATTTGAAGTAATCACAAACAGTATTGATGTAAACAAAAAATTCCTTTATAGTTTCATCCCCCCTCCATAAAATAAAAATGTCATCCAAAAAACGGAGGTAGGTCCACCATTGGCCTAAGAATTTGCTGTTAAATATATATAATTTCTCCCAGGAATACATAATGAGGTTCGCAAAAAGGGGGGCACAACTAATACCCATAGCAACTCCTTTTGTCTGTCTGTAAAACTCCCCCTCGAATATAAAAAAATTATTTTTTAAAATAATTTCCATAAGGACCATTACAAAATTAATTAAAGTGTTGCTTAAATTACAAACATCTAGTAAAGCTTCATAGAAAAGGTTCAAACCCTTACAATGGGGAATAGAAGTGAATAAATCTACTACATCGATAGTAGAAAAAACATTCGTCTCATGGAAATATTCACTTTTTATCTTGCCCAGAAAATCCCATGAGTCACGTAACATGTAATTAATGCTCTAAGTTCCCACGAACCATCCTTTCTACAAATATCCCCAGTGGGTAGGTCATACTGTTCTCAGAACTTATGATCAAACGATATGGGAAGTCAGATATATTTTTGTGGGTTTTAGGAATACCAAACATAATAGCAGTTCTAGGATGCTCACTGCACAAGAATTGAAATATTTCTTCATTAATTACACCCTGTACTAATGAATCTTCCAAACATAACTGAATTTTCTTATGAGCTACATTAATTTCATTAATGGATGAGACTTCATATTTATCATCATCCTGTAGCATACTATAAATTTTATTGGTATAATCCATCTTCTCCACAATAACAATACCACCCCCCCCCCCTTATCAGGTTTCATAAACCTCAGGTTCGAATTACCACGAAGTTCCTTTAGGAGGTGGTTCTCTTCATAAGTGAGATTATACTGCTTATGTATAGAATTATAATAGGTTCCATAAATCTCCTGTGTGCATAGTTTTTCAAAAGTAGAGATTATAGGATGTAAACGGGGATTGAAACAACTTCTCCATTTGAAATTTAGAGGTCTAGGTACTACAGAGGTATCCTTAAATAGATATTTTAGATTTAACTTCATTGTATATAGTTTAAAGTCTCTAATAATGTGGGAGATACCCCCCTTACAATTAGGAACAAACTTAATACCTTTCTTCAATAGAGAAAAATAATCTTTATTAATTTCTAAACCAGTGTAGTTGAATATGTTGAACCCCTTATAACGCAATAGTATCCCATCAAAGGAATTATTTCTTCCTCTGGGACTTCTAGGTCACTTAATAGTGACTGCCGTTTCTCCATTTCTGGTAAGGGGCCCTTCGCCCCCCTCCCTTGTTTCCCCCTTGTTGCTCTAAAAAATGCTTCCCTTTAGATGCATTATACTTGTTCTGTAACCGTTCAGATCTCCTAAGTACTGGGTATTCCTGGTCATAATTTTCAACCACTTCATTACTATGTGGACCTCAGGAATGAAATACTTCTCCATTCCATTCATTATTGTTCTTAAAATATGATTTGGGAAAAGGGTAAGCATTTCTACCTTTATATTCACAAGTATCCCTATATAACTTTTTACGTTTCCTTTTTATTCATTGACCTATTGCTCAGTTTTATCAAACATACTATCATATTTGTAACATACTTCATCAAAATGTGCATCACTTAAAACAATTTCATTTAATCTTTTCACATCCCCAAATAAAGCTTCTATTTTTCTATTGTTAATCTTAATAATGAACTCCATGAGTTCAACACCGTGTCTGTTAAACATTTCAATGAGTTCAAGACATTCTGGATCATCTTCAGACAAACCATTAGGAAAACGAAAAACCCTTAGCCCCCTTCGGTACTCTCTTACTTTTTATACTTTCCTTTAAAAAAACATTGTCACATTGGAGGTTACGTACCCTCCCCAAATTACTTCCCAAGTCTCTCAAAACATTGTTTATGTTCCCTTCTCGAGCTTGGGTACCAGGTGGCATAGGACTAATAGGAAAAATATCTGTTTGGAGCCATTCACACAGGGGTGGCCTCCTTCCCAAAAAGGTTGAATCTTGCCGCACCTGGCCACATGGTATGGAATCCTGGATCATTGACCAGTTGTTAGAGCTTTGTGTGAGCTTCTTACGTGCACCCGGGTCTCGTGTAAGGGTTTCCTCCTTCCTGGAACAACCTGCCTCCACCATTGGAACCGGCATGGTTTCCACCCTCCTCACTGAGCCTCCCAGACCTTGTAATCATTCGACAGCTGCTTGCAAGTCTGTAACCTTCCCAGTAAGAGATGCAATAATGTTAGTAAGCTGCACCAAAGTTGTAATTTCATTCACCCCATTGTTGGACATCCGAACTGGAACTTATCAGAGAAAGCCAGTGCACCTAGATTTCTGGGTAGATTTTAGTAACTGGCTAGCAAGTGCACTGCCTGGATGCCAGGAGTACAGAAATACAGAGGACCTGAAGGAAAATCAGCTACAAAAAGTGATAAAAAACGCGCTGACTCAGAAAAGTACTATAGCTGCTCAGCAAAAAGCAGTGCAAGCTCCAGAGATGATTTCCAGCAACCTAGAGGAAAGGCTAATGCAACTGCACACAGACCTGACTAAAATGAAACACTGATGGAATATATCAACTCAAACAATAAAAAGGCTGGAAAATATGGAAGCAGAATTAAACAGATATTCAGACAAGGTGATAAAACTGCAAAACTCAGAGGTCAAAATGAAGAAAAGGCTGGCTGAATATGAGACTGCACAAGAAGAAATAATAGAATTACAGGATAGAGCACATAAGGAAAACCAGAGATCTTCTGTTGTACCCGAGAAGCTGGAAGGAACAAACTATATCAATTTTATGAAAACACAAATGAACAACTGGACTGGTATTCCACAGCAGGAATTGTTAATTGAAAGGGCACATTGTGTATATGTTCCAAGCCTGGCTATGAGAAAACAACCTAGACCTTTAACAGAAACTATGCAATCTTACCAGCAGGAGGAGGTGATTCTGGCAAAACTATGGCTGAAGAACAAAAGACTAAAAGTGGGAGATAGCAGAGTGTTTGCGAAAAATGACTACACGCTGTACACCATAGGATCATAGAAGGTTACTAGGCTAATGGCCCTGGGGCCCTTACAAGCCTAGCCAAGAGTTTATCCCGAAGAAGAAACCTTAGTCAGCACCTGTCGCCCCTGTCAATGAAGGACACAGGTGGAACCCCTGGGACTAATTTGTGGTTTCCCATCCACTCATCAAGGTTGCGCTTGAAGACGGTCAGCGATGTGCTCTGTTTGATGTGTATGGGAAGTCTATTCCAGAGACAGAGCAGCCTCTGGGCAGCAAACCTGTCGCTCAAGCAGGTTTTGTTGATGTCACATATTAGATTCAGGCCTTTTGAGCAGGTAGTGCATGAAGAGTTAGACTTGTGGATATGGAGCATCTCTAGTAGGACAGGGTCCAAGATTGCCTTGTAAGCGAGACATAGGTCACCCCCGAGCAATCTGTATGATACTGAGTAGAGTGATGGAGATTTCAGCCTGTCTGCATAGGAAAGGTGTTAGAGGTCATGGATTCTCTTTGTGAGGTATTTCAGTGGGCTTTCCAGTTGGTGCAGATGTTTGGAGAGGTACATCCCAAAAGGGGCATTATAGTCAATTATTAGTCTAATGAGAGAGGAGTATAGAGAGGTAATAACCTCCTTTTTTTCTGGATGCAATCCCGTTACTTATGAGATGAACCAAGTAAAAGGCTTTTCTGACCACTGCCGCTACCATGATGGTTGAATGTGAGATTATCAACCTGAGTGCCAAGGTCTGTCAGCACAGGTTGTGTGCTTAGGGGGTTGCCATTGATGTGGTAATCAGTAGGGGTCCTGTTTTTGGCAAATGGTATGATGATACATTTTTCTGCATTTAGCTTGAGGCCATGACTTTGGCACCAGTCATTAGTTGCTGCCAGACCCACTTGCAGTATGTTAACACCATTTGGGGAGTCAATGACAGCACCCACCTTACAGTTGTCTGCAAACTTCGTCAGCGTTAGGCCTTTTGTCTTTGCCTGAACCTCTGAGAAATAGATGCCAAACAGTTGGGATCCCAGGACAGATCCCTGGCGAACTCCACTAGTGACAGGTCTGCTATCAAAGGTGGAGGTGGCTATTTTGACATTGAGAGTCCTGTCAGTGAGCCAGTTGGCCACCCACATGATGAGACAGGGATTTACACCAGGTTGCGTTAGCTTTTCGATGATGCCTGAGTGGGGGATTGTGTCAAAGGCCTTGGCTAAGTCAAAGTAAGCTGTATGTACTGACTTTCCCTCATCCAGGGCATTGGTGACAGTCTCAAAGAAGTCAACCAGGCTCAACAGACAAGATCTGCCCTTCACAAATTCGAACTGTACAGACAGAAGGGGAGTAAATGTATCCCATTATTCAGGGAATGTCGAGAAGCAGGCATGAGATTCAAACTGCTGTACCCAGCTATCTTCAAAATATTTTTCCTGGAAGAACAAAATCACTTTTTAATGAAGTACATACTAAGGAAGAAATACACAAGTTTGTCTAACAAAAAGTGAGCTGTGAAACAGGAGGAGATTCTGCTTCTTGTTCTTCTGGTAACAAAGACCACACAGAGTGACTGTGACACTGAAACCTTTTCTAGTATTTCAGTGGAAAATACTTGAGTGAGGGGAAAAAAGCATGTGAGTTGACTACAAGAATCAAGAGTATGTTGCAAATGAAGCAGAAACGGGGTTTGGGAGAAGGAAATGAACAGGAAAAGAACAAGAAAATATGGAAATGTTGGACTTTGTTAAACTTGCAGGAGATTCTAAAGCATATGCCCTATTTCATGTCATTAATGTTTGAAAAATACTCAGAAAGGGGAGGGGAGACAGTTAAGTAAAATATTTTTTTCTTAATATTGCTATTTAAATAGTGCATGATTTTCTTTGCATGCTATAAAGTAAAGCTTTTTCAGTTATTTTCAAAGTATAATGGGGATACTAATATAAATAGGTGCTCCTCTATTTTCTTTGTTTTCTTCTTCCTTCTCTATTTCCCCTTGTTCAGTTTAAGAAATGCAGGCATTGCAATACAAAAAAACATATGTTTAAAAGAGCATGAGAAAAGAAAAAAAATAGTGCAATTTTTCTCATTCTTGCATAGGGGAATGACTGGGTTAAAGGCCATTAGTTTAATCTAGTAAAAAGTGTTAAGAGAAAGCAAGTAAATGAAAAAGAATATTGATTACTATAAGGCTTTTTTTTCTAAGTAACAGTTGTGTGTCCGGTTCTCATGTCTCTGGCTGGCAATCTGAGAAACATAAATGACATGCAGAAAATGTTTTCGAAAGCATACAAGTGCTTTCCCAAATGAGAGGGCTATAAAGATAAGAAAAAACAAACAGCACTTAATAGAACCACAGGTTATACCTTGCATATTAGCATGGATAACCTTTCTTTTAGGTTTGACTCAAGGCTTTGTAGGTTTGTCAGTTTGGAACATTTGTTCCTATAAGGAGGGTAAATCTTCAATACATAAACAGGTACATAGCTGTGTGTTATTATATAGTTAATAGGTTTTGGTAATATTGGGTGTGGGTGCGTGTGTGTGTGTGTGTGCGTGTATATGTTTTTGTTTTGAAAGTTTTCAATAAAACAAAGTTCTGTAAGATGCAACAGGCTCAAACAGAGATGACAAGAAACTATATAAAAGAGTAACCTGCCAAACAGTACATTTAATTTATGTATTTATTTCCAGTTTGAAGAGCAGGGAAGTCCACTGGCCCCAGAGAGCCGGTTTTCAGTGGAGGCCTGGAGAAAAAAGCTTCACAATACAAAATACAAGTAAAGATATAAAATACAAGTAAAATTACAAATGCAAAATACAAATGCAAATAAAAGAAAAATATTTACAATAGTTACATAAAGGCAATCAAAAATATCATGCTGTGAACAGTAATAAGTTTGAAGCTATGTTTATAATTACCTAGTGGAACAAGCCAACATTCCAAGATGAAGAACTGTTGCTATTTAGATAGGTAGTTGTAGGGGGGGCAGTATCAGTTTTTACATGTTAAAGAATGATGGTGTAAAATAGATGGAATACAGCATGGAGATAGTAGGCCTAGAAGGGAGGTATGAGCTATGTTGAAAGCATGCAGGTACATTTCCATTTAGAGGAAAAGTAGGAATAAAGATGTATTTTAAAGTTTTCCACATTCTGCATTGTCAGAGTAGGGGGAAAGAAAATTACATTTTTTGGCTAAGGAAACAGAGAAGAGTAGTTGTCCCGGTTAGCAGTTAGGTTTATAAACACTAATTAAGTTTTTGTATTCAGATCTGAGAGTTCTATTTGGAACGTAGGGGGGAAGGATGTTAGTGAGAGCAGGGCATTTGGTAGGGTTGAAGAGTAGTCTGTGAGCTGTGATAAGTTGGAGGTAATCCAGACAGTATGCAAGTTTGAGCCAATTTATAGAGTGGAGGGCAACACAGTGATGGGAGGAGTATTTGGTGTTTGTGGCGAATTTGGAAATTTTGTTATAACAGTTTTCTAACTTGGAAGTGATGGAGGTTGATAGGTTAGTTAGCAGGGGAGTACCGTACATTAGGGAGGGAAAGAGGTAAGTTGAGGAGAGAGTATGTCTGGTATGAGGTGAGAGGAAGCAATTGTTCCTGTATAGCATACCAAGTTTTCAATGTTTTTTTTTTATGTTTTGAAGTATGTGGTTGTTAAATTTTAGGTGCTCATCTATAATTACAGTGTAATTTAGCATAGAGAACTACTTCGATAGGAGTGTTTGGGCTTAGAACTTGGAAAGATGTTTTGTCAAAAGGGAAGGATTCTGTGGGTAGAAATATTAACATTTTGGATTTGTTTGCATTTAGGGAAAGCTTGTTCTGGAGCATCCAGGTCTCGGTGGTCAAGAAGGCAATCTGGGTTCTGGGCCTTTGTTAGAAGTTCGGGGAGATTAGTGGCAGAGCAGACTAAAGTTGAGTCGTCTGCATATTGGATTATTGTGGTGTTGGGAATGGCAGAGTCAAAGGTATTGACAAAGATATTGAACAGCACAGGACCGAGAATGGATCAATGAGGTATGCCTGTAGGGGTATTGAGAAAAGGAGAGATGCTTTTTGCTCCATTTCACAGCCTGAGATCTATTGGACAAGTAGCTTGAAAACCAGGATAGGGTGTTTTGAGAGAGATTAAGGTTTGAAACATGGCTCAGAAGATGGGTATGGGAAACAGTATCAAATGCCTTGGAGAGAACTAAAAGCACTGTGGATATTACTTCCCGGAATATCGGAAATGATTGACTGTCTAGCAATGAGGGAAGAGCTGTTGTGGTGCTGTGCCCGGGTCGGAATCCATGTTGGGTTGGGGTGAGAAGATGGTTTTGAGTTAGGAAAGGCATAAGTTGGAGATGAATGCATTTTTCTAGGATCTTGGAGATTGCGGAGAGGATAGCTATGGGGTGGGAAGTTTGAGACATTGGTGTTTTTGCCAACTTTGTGGAGAGGTAGAATATAGGCCATGCGCCAGAGTTTGGGGAAGTGGATTCCTGTATGGATCTATTGATTAAGATGCTAATGGGATAAGCGATCACATCGGCAGCAAACCTGAGAAAATTTGAAGGCATGTTGTCAGGGGCATGTAAAACATGATGCATGTAACACAAATTGAAACTAGACATTTAACAAAAAAGCTGTTATATATAAAAAGTGGAAACAACCTTTCAAAAATATGATGGTTTCTACAATGTCTTTAAACTTTAACTGTCTCGCAGATAAATACAAAAAAGAGAGAGTAGTGAACTATATTAAAAAGTGTAGAGTGCGGTCGAGTGGCCTCCAAAAGACATGCATGAATGGGCATACCTTCGCTGAAGGTTAGGCGTTGGGCTGGCAACTCGGCACCATAAAAATCTGCTGCCAATCATTAGTGGACCGGAGTACCGCTGTGGCAACCCCTAACCAGGAAAAGCCGAAAAGACTTGTAGTACCAACAGCTATGCTACAGGAGACACACATGGAAAGAACTGAACATGTGAATTTAATAAAGAAAAGTCTCCAGGATGGTTACTGTGGAACACCTGGGGCAAGGGAAGAGAGGAGTACTTGCATTAATTGCAAGAGGAGCTCCAATAGAAATAGAAGAGAATAAAAAAGACAATAATGATAGATTTGTAGTACTAAGGGGCTACTGCCAAGGGAGAAGGATTACACTGGCATGCACTTATATTCCACCAAAAACTTCTACAATGGTGCTTAAGAAAATTCTGGGATAAATAATCAGCTTTCAGCAAGAATATCACTTAAAGGTTGGAACTAGAATTTGATTTGAAATAGTGAAGATGTGTCTGGTGGCCAAGAAGGGAAAATATAACAATGGAGGGTAGATTTTTAAAGAAATTTATGAAAATATTTGGTAAGGAAGATGTGAATTCAGTACTAGGAGTTCAGAGCGAATTTACTATTACTTCCCAAGATACAAAAACTGGACTAGGCTAGACAGAATTTACATTTCACAGGAACTTGTGCATTTAATTGAAGGTCTTGATACGCACCCAATAATGATTTCAGATCATGTGCCAATAATAACTAAAATAAAACCAAAGGGTAATAAAATAAAAGTGAGACATTGGCACTTTCACACCTATCTGTTGATAAGACAAGAATGTAAGGAATGGGTAGTAGAAATTACTCATGCACTATTAGAAAAGTTAGAAATTTCTTCTGAGAATATAGCTAGGGAGTGGAGTTTAAAAATAGGGTGGAATGGAAATAAAAGAAAGTGAGATATGCTTAAGAAGCAACACAACTACTTGAGCAACAAAAAGAAGGGGCTGTCACCAATCTTAGGGAGCCTATAACAAGGAAGATACCATGGGATCCTGTTGAAGTATTAGAAATATTTTGGAAATTCTATGAAAATCTGTAAAAAGCAAAGAAATATGGAAATCAAGAAAAGGTACAAATGGAATGTTTATGGAATAATTAAATATACCAAGGTTAGAGGTAGAGGAGGCTCAATTACTAACAGTTAGATAGGAGGAGATTAGATAAAAATGGTGAGATATTACTAATCTACAGGAAAGACCCCAGGAGTAGATGGCATTCCTGTGAAATTGGAAAGCTATGAGGGGAAAAAACTGATAAAGATCTGGAAGGTGGTGTTTAACAGTATTTTAAGGAGGAGGAGAAGTATCAACATCCTGGAAGAAAGCTATGGTAGCTGTAAATACCTAAAGAGGGTAAAGATCCAACAGACCCAGCTTCATACAGGCCCATTTCAACACTAAACCATGACAACATTAACAGAACACGGATGATTCAGAGGGAAGCAGAATGTAAGAAAATACTACTGTAGTTGGTGGGTCTTGATGCAGACAAAGCATTTGACAGAGTAAGCTGGGACTTTATGAGCAGAGCAATGAAAGCATTTACATTCCCTGATAAAAGTATAAGGTTGTTTAGAAGGATATATGAGGGATCAGAGGCGAAAGTTAAAGTGGGTGGGATCCTCTCTGATAACCTCTGCTTGAGCAGAGGTACTGGGGCAGGGGTGTCCTCTCTTTCCTTTATTTGCTTTATAATTAGAACCACTACCAAAGAAAATAAAGGGCTCAGAAATTCAAGGATATTATTGGTATGGTTTGTCAAGAAAAGCTGTATTTACAGATGACATTATTTTATACCTGACAAAAGCATAAAGGGACATTACAGTGCTGTGAAACATTATGAGACAGTTTAAAATCCTTTTGGGATACAAAATGAATGAAGCTAAGACAAACGCAATAGTAGTAAGTTATCTGCCTACATACAAATTGGTTCAGCAACATCCATATTTATGAGGACATGATAAAAAGAAGTATTTAGGAGTATGAATTAAAAATGAGTCCGGTGTGGCAGCTAAGAATATGTGGGAAGAAACTAAATGAAAGATAATACAAAAACTGAGCAAATGGAAACTTGCATGGATATCAACAGTAAGATACAAGCAGTTATAGACCCTTTAGTCTTGTATACAAGCCAGGCATATTTTTATTAACCAGAGAAGAAGTTGGATAGCAATTAATAAACAGCAGAAGGATTTTATCTGGGAAGGGAAGACGGCAAGAGTCAAGTGAGAAGGATATTCTTCCAAAAGAACAGAGCAGATTGGGATTACCTGATTTGAAGGGGTATTTCAGAGCACCACAGTTAAGGCTCCTATACATAGGACAAGCAGAAAACTATAATTCAAAGAGGAAAGACACGATGAAATGGGGGAAGCTCAAGAAACAAGGACAGACTGGGATTTTGGATGCAGACCTTTAAGGGGAACAATAATCATACAGAAGATTATATTCATAAAGCAGCAGAAAGTATTCTAAGAACTAAGCCAACACTAGAATGGAGAAAGGCGATTCTGACAATGGGGATAACTGCAATTAGGGATACAGGCAACAGGCAGTACGAGGCTGGAATTTATTGGAGAAAACTGGCAAAGGAAACAAGGTATTGGGAGCAAATAACTACAGAGGAAAAGGTAACAGAATGGGAAGACGCCAATAATCTATTTGTATTGACTTCCCTACCAAGGGATGATGGAATACAGGCAAAGAGAAAGAAATAATGGGGTCATAAATGAAAGACCAGCATTGGTACAGTTTTTAGTAGAATCTAGAAAAGAAGTTGCCAGAAAGGAATAATTAGTACAGCATATGAAATATTTCATGATAACTATAAGAATCAGAGAAGCTTAGAAAGTATTTGGGAGAGAGTCTGGATAAGTAATTCACAAAGAAACAATGGGGGGATATATGTATGTCTCCCAAATATGCAATGAAGTCTAGAAGATTTAGGATCTTTGCTTGGAACTGTTTACATAGGAATTTTTATACCCCAAGTAGACTCCAAAGAATATTTCTTCAGGTAGACAGCAAATGTTGGAGGTGTGATGGGGAAGAAAGAGGTAACTGGGAACATATTTTCTGGGAGTGTAATGAATTGGCAGACTTTAAATATTCCTTGCAGACTACTCTATCGGAGATACTGGGTGAGCAAATTTGTGTTACTAAGGAAATTCTTTTTTTTGAGCTACGATACAGAATCAGAATTGCTAAGACATAGTAAGACCTTGCTAAATCTAATTATGATGGCTGCCAAAAAAAACAATTACTAGAAAATGGAAATCAAAGTATAAACACACTTTACTAGAAGCTGTGAAGATAGTAAGAGAGACAAAACTGGAACTGGGATCTTTAGAAAAGGGTAGGAGCAAAATACATAGGAAAAAATGGAAAGTGTGGGATCAGTACATGCAGAGGAGGAACAAGGTTTAAAAGGAAGCAGGAATTGAATGAGCTGTGCAATGGCTGACTGACAATAGCTGTATATATTTTTAGTGATGTATAATGTTTGCATCTATAGTTGAGTTGGCATGGTTTGTAATGTAGGTTTGCAACTCAGATTTTGTCGGCATGGTTTATTTTCATACATATAAATATAAGGTTGCCTATGTTATACATGATAACTTAATAAAGATGTTTCTTGTTTAAAAAAGTATCCTCTGATCTAAACCCAACAGACCTGCTGCACATCTGTAAAGCAAACAGCATCAGGTACATCTGATCCAGGGTCCAAAGCCTTACCTGCAACATAAGCAAACATGCTGAAAGGACATACATGCCTCACAGGCTGCTCCTCCTTTTCTGGAAAAGGCTTCTGATCCAGGTGTGCAAAGTTCATCCCTGCACTTACTAAAGTGAAATGCGGATGGGGAACTGTAAATATACCCCTAGTCTGCAACCATGTCTCTGTTAGAGACAGGAAGCTTGTAAATGCTTGGTCACCCATTCTTAAGTATTTATATTAGAACAAAGGTCTTGGCAACAAATACCTATCAAATTTTATTCGGAAACTAGGCTAGGTTTAAAAAGGCTTCCTGGGTCGACAGCCTAGTATACTATTATGATACTATGACAGATAAATTAATGCGCAGCCACAAATTCTTTCCAAATCTATCTTACCTTGCCCTCTGATGCTGAAGGGAACTTCTGAATAGCTTTTTTTTTTTGGCGAGAATTATAACAGTCTGCATACTGACTGCCTAGTACTTATCTGTGAAACTACGAACATGGGTTAATTACTGTTATCTAATAAATCACCCAAAAACACCCATAAATTCTAAATGTTATAGAACTATATAACCACAAACCTGAGGGAAGCTGTAACAGACAAACCAAAACGAGTATCAGCTCCAGGGATAACGCCAATAAATATCCAAGTTCCAATAAAGGGTAGACGCCAATAAAATTTATTGTCACAAAACCAAGGTTAACTTTATATTAAACTGAAGAAAGGATGCAACTTCCTCAGACCATGAACACATCTAAAAACATGGTTTAAATACACTGGTATAAAGTAGCATGTGATTTCTATTAACATTTTAAAGGTATACATCTTAGAATACCCTGTACTTTTGTTATTACACATTTTCAACTGTATTAAAAAACTGTCACAACGTTACTAACTACATGTTGTGGTAAAACATTAAACACATTAAAATATGTGTATAAAAAACATATTTATTGAAATAATATGTTTGTAAATGTCCCCTTGTAAAACCTAATTTTAGGCTGGCTTAAAAGCATAAAATACTCTACTGTTGGAGTTAAAATGACTACATTCTACTAGCCTTAAGTTTTAAAATAGGCTTGATGGAAATGTAGTCATTTAAACCTGGTTTCTTGTTTGATTCCAGCAAAATCTGCCAATGAGTCTCCCTTTCTTCCAACTTGGCTTGCCAAGGTCCTCCCCTAGGATCCAGATTAATCTTTTCTAATACAAAAAATCTGTATTTGGCAGTAGGGCATATCTGTGTGTGTTTGTACAAGGCATTATTGGTGTTAGCCTTTTTTACATCATACATATGTTCGATATCCCACGCTTAGAGTACGTTCTGTTTTGCCCACATAATATGCTGGGCATTGTAAACAGACAGCTAGATATACTACCCTAATACTATTACAATTGTAATATTCTTTTGCTCTTACTACTCTCTTCAAAGCTGTGATAGTAACCTCTTGTCCTGTATGATGTAGGGACATTGTGCACATGCACCACATTTATATGTGCCTTACATTACTCGTGTTGTCTTGTTTTGGATAGGGCCTTGTTCTAGTAAACTTTTGATGTTTTTGCCCCTACTGAAAATCATCTTTAATTCTTTTCCTTGCAGGTTGGGCAAATCGGTGATAGCCATAAAGGCATCCCATTCTTGCATAATGATGTTTCTGATCTCTGTTGAACTTGTACTATACTGCGTGATGAAGGCATGTGAAAAGTCTGTATTGTTATCAACCTCCTTCCGCCCTGTTGAACTGATACCTGTCCCCAGTACTGGGTTGTATCTATCCTTTCTACCCTGTACCACTTGTTCCTGAATTTGGTTGATAAAATTAGCAGGATACCCTCTGTCTAGGAACATGGACTTCAAATGTTGACATTCCCTGAGGAAATCATCTTCTTCCGATGTCATTAGATCCTCACGTATTGTCCTTTGACAATACCTCTTTTCTGATGAAGTGGATGAGAGCTTTTAAAATGAATGTAGCTGTTGGAATAGGTGGGTTTTCTGTATACATTGGATTTAAAACCCCCTTGACTACTCTTACTAAGAAGAACATCCAGATACTCTACCTTATCATCAGATATTTGGTGGGTAAATTTTAGGAAATCTGTTGTTGTTGCTAAATAGTCCATGAATTCCTGAATTTCACCATTAGTCCCGGTCCAAAAAATACAAATATCGTCCAAAAACCTGTAATAGGCTACCCAGTGCTGATTGTATGCACTGTTGATTACAAATTTGTTTTCCCATATGGAGAGAATGATGTCTGCATAGGTAGGGGCACAATTAGCACCCATAGCGACACCAGAAATCTGCTTGTAATATTCTCCCAAAATGAATGAAATTGTGATATAATACTAATTTCATTAAATTCATAATGAGAAAACTATCCCTGAAGTGGCTTTTGGACTAGATGTGATGGCTTCATCCAGCCATTCTAGGCCTGTTCGTGTGGAATAACGGAAAACAGGTCTACTACATCTATAGTGAGAAATTTAAGGTTGGGTACTTTCAGGTCCGGGTAATCTGCTTTAAGAATTCCCAGGAATCTTTAAGGAGATGGGTTGTCTTAGGCCATAGTTTCTAAACTTATAGTCTAGGTATTTAGAGATGGTAGAAATCTTGGAACCTTGGGCCGCTACTATAGGTCGGGGGATTTTCTGGATTTTGTGGACCTTGGGGACCCCAAAATGGAAGGAATTTTGGGTTCTTGATTGTGTAAAAAAACATAGGTATTTTGATCAATCGTCCCTAGATCCATTAGCCTTTGGATAGCCAAATCTATTTTTTTGTAGGCTATATTTATTTCGTTTAAGGATACCGTGGTGTACCTACTGGTGTTGTTAAGTAGGTTCAACATCTTTCCTTCATACAAAGCCTGGTCCATGATAACTATCCCCCCTCCCTTATCTGGTTCCATGATTCTAATGTCGGAATCCTGTCTCAAAAATTCCAAAAGCTCTCTTTCTGGAGGTGTTAAATTATTACCATACTTTTTGTATGGTACGAAAATGTGTTTCTTCAGTTTAATATAAAGGCGTTAACCTTGGTTTTTGTGACAATAAAAGAAAACTTTTTTATTGAGCGTCTACCCTTTATTGGAACTTGGATATTTATTGGCGTTATCCCTGGAGCTGATACTCGTTTTGGTTTATAGAACTATATACAAACACCACCAAATCCCACAATATTCAAACCTCCAGACCATAGCAAATAAAATCTGGAAGTTTAGTAAATCAACTACATTGGCCACTGTACTACATTTCAGAAAGACAAATGTCATCCAGTGACTGTAAGAGACTGTTTACTCAACTCACCTTTAAACTTTTACCTGTGGCCACTAACCTTTTGTTACAAGAACCTGTTTTAAGCCCATAACAAACTCCATATGATCAACTAAGAGTAACACACAATCATTAGTCACACCAACCTTTAACAAGCCCTGGGTGAATGCGGCTGTATGATTGTCCATGCTATACTGAACTTATTTCCTTGGATATCTGAAGCAGAAGTGACATTTAGACACAAACTGCTTAAGTACTTAAAAGTATCTATATACAGTCTGACAAGACAGTTTATAAATGGAAAACCAATGAAAGGCATCCCACCACTGAGCTCCGATCTAATATAAAACCTGATTCTATATAGTCCGTTATTGTCTATGTTTCTTGCATAATGTGCAACAATTATGCTTATATGTAAACAACTATTTCTAAAGTGCCCTTGTATGGAATATGTAGAATGTCACTGCCTAATGGCTTGGATCATGGCTGAAAAGGGTCTTGGACCTTTCTATCTAAACAAAGTTAAAACAACCACCCATATGTGATAACAAGTAGATTTAAGGAGTGAGCCCATACTACACAAATTACCTTGTTGTGCAAAACATCTATTGTAATGAGCATACTGGAACAACTGCAGTGGATTCAGAAGAATCATGGCTGCAAGAGGCTCACAATCTTGACCTAGTTCCTACAAATATAGCAGTTTCTTATACTACTCCACTGATATCTCCTTAACCAGTTAGGTCTGACCACAAACTTGTGACCTTCTCATTTAAACTCCCAAAAGCTCCTACAACAAACTGGATTTAAGGACTACAAACCTCAACCTACTTTGTGATGAAATATCACAATTCACTTATGATTGCACCTCCCCTGACCTTAACACAGCAGCAAGCTTCACTAAGAAATTCTACGACCATTGAGGAAAAAAAGCATAGACCTACTAAGTTCCTACTAGAATCGGGTATCATGGGAAATTCAAAGATAAACCACTATGGTGATCCACCACCAGAAGGAAACTATACAACAAAAGAAACTAAGTTTAGTTCAGCCAGAACCTTTCTGAAGAATGATATCAAAAGTGATGTTAGAGAAAAGATTATTTGATATGACACAAAGATGTAGATTACAGAAGTGTGATGGATACTGTACAGGAATCTGTAAAAGTACAGCACTCAGGTAGATGTTTATGATATAAAAATTATAAATGTGCGTGTAATTTTAATCTTAGAATATGCTACATTATACTTATGCTCACGTTGTACAGTAAAGTTTTGATAGATAAAGGATATCAAAACCATTACAAAACAAAAAAAGAAAAACACTAACAGGTGCACTAATGGAGCCAATGAACTTAAGCTGGCTTCTGAAGCCAAATATTATAAATCTTTCTTAAGCTATGTTAGAAAAATGAAAGTTATGTAATTACTGTAACTTTAGTTTTGTGCTGTCTTTCTTCATCCATCTTAACAAATGGATTATCGGACCAGACGCCAGTTACTTCAGACTTCTCATCCAGGGCTTGAGCTCTAATCCCATCGTGCATCTTTCCAGAAACTTCCTCACATCGAGCTTGCCTCCCCATTACAACACGACTCCCAAGACCCATATTGGAACTGCATTATAAAAGTTGGAACCAAAGAACAAGCAACCAGGTGGGATCATAATAGAAGCAAAGGCTTTAGGTAGGTTCATTACAATATTCTAGGAGCAAGTAGTAAGAGATGAGAATTTAGAAGGGGGACAGTGGGCAGGAATGTTGAGATGGACATGCATCCACACATAACTCTGAAAACAATATGCTATTGATTCTATCTTGCATGAAAAAGGTGTCTCTAAAATACACTGTGTACATAGCTAGTCTTTCTCACTGTTTGCAGACAAATGAGAATTTTCCTCGTTTTCCAGTCAATACGATGAAGTCTCCACCATGAGTCCCTCTATCAGGCAGGCTTTCAAGCAATGTGGCACTAAACAGCAAGTACAGTTGTACACAATCTTACAACACCAAATGTCCCTCTCTTCACTGTTGCAGTATTTATAACCCAAGGGATCTCCTGGCAAGGACAACCCAGTATCTGGCCAGTATACCAAAGCCTTCAGTACTTATAGGTGTCATACACCACATGTACACTAATCGAGCAATACTTATGACAAAGGTGATGTATGAATGCACATAGTCAGAACTGAAAGAGTCGCAGGAGGAATGGAATGCCCCTAGGGGCAAGAAAAAAATGTGCACCTAGAAGGATAAAAAAAGAAGAACCCCTAGGCCAGGAGGGCAAGAAAGAACAAGCTACAAGCAGAGGGGGAAGAAGGGAGAGGGGGAGCAAATACTGAAACAGTGAAGAGAAGTACATCTATTATTATGGTAAGATTTTACACAACTGTACTATGTTCTCCCATATCACCGTTGCAGTATTCATAACCTAAGGAAAAGTAAAACAGCTTAATAGAAAGCCTGGGAGAAGGATGTCACAGAAGAGCCCTCCAGAAACTTATAAAGGATAACCCTGGCAAAACCAGCTCTGGCCCTGGAAATAACATCCAACCTGTAATGTTTAGTGAACGTATGAACAGAGGACTAAGTAAGCACCTTCAAAGATGGAACTGGCATCCAGCCACTTGAAAGAAAGCACCAGAGAAGGCAACAGTCCTGGCAGAATAAGCCTTTACTGTTGAGGAAAGGCATTTTCCATGAAAAGAATACAAAAAGAAATCACCTTAGAAATCCAGGAAGAGATGGGTTGCTTAGAAATAGTCAAACCCAAAGACTTCGGATGAAAGGAAGCAAAAAGCTGCTCAGATTTGTGATTAACTTTAGTTTTATCCAAATAATATCTGAGCTGTCTAAGCAAAACAATGATGTGAAGAACCTTCTTACTGGCAGACTGATGAGAAGAAAAAAAGGAAGCTAAATTAATAGACTGATTAAGGGACAACTCATTAACCACCTTGGGCATAAAGGAGGATTAATGCAAAGAGACACCCTATCTCTGAGGAAAACTAAAAAAGAAGGAACAGCCACGAGAGCCTGAAGTTCAGAAACTCTCTTGACTGAAGTGTGAACCAAAAGGACAGTCTTCAAAGTCCAAATCCGTAAGGAAGCTGAAAATTTTTCAAGTACACAACTGAGGTCCCAGGAAGGCAAAAATAGGCTTCCTGGGAGGCCTGACAAAGGACACCTTTAAGAAATTGCTTGACCTCAAATCTAGAGGCCAGAGAAGGAGTCAAGGGCAGACAAGGAAAAATTGCTAACAGGTGAGCTTTAACGTAAGAATACGCTAACTTAGCATGGAGCAGATCACACAAATAAGAGAGAAAGTACAGTTGTGTACACTTACCATAAATGTAGATTTTCGAGTGCATTCACTGTTGCATTCCTAACTAATGGGTTATCAGGCTCCTGGTAGCCCTCAGTCGGCAAGAATACCAAAAGGTAAGTAAAAATGACATTGGTTGCAGTCTGTTGTAAAGGACGTCAAGTTGTCAGATACAAAAGGAGGCAGCAGACATCACTTCCTTAGTCTTTCTTGCCATAACAGTCAGGAGACCCCAGAAAATAAGGCTTAAACCAAAAACAAATTTGGCAAATAAATTCAGCCTGTACCTCAGGAAGAGAATAGGAGAGGACCAAAAAAGGGGGGGGGAACCAGGACTGCAACAGTGAATACACTCTAACAACTACATTTATGGAAAGTGTACACAACTGTAGTATATTCATTGTGTTTCATTGTTGCAGTCCTAACTAATGGGTTGATTACCAAAGCCCAGAGGAAAAGGGGGAGGAACCAACAGCATCAAGGGTCAGAGATAATGCCCTGAAACACAGCAGTGGCAAACCCTGCCCTGGCTCTGGAAAACAGAGGCAAATTATAATGTTTTGTGAAAGTGTGAACAGAAGACCATGTGGCAGCCTCCAAAATGTCTTTAGTAGGGACACCCCTTAGAAAGGCTGCAGAAGTGGAAGCCGCTCTAGTTGAGTGGGTCCTAACTCCTTGAGGAGTAGCTTTGCCATGAAAGGAATAACAAAAAGTAATGCAATGTGCAATCCATTTAGAAATGGTTTGCTTAGAAATAGCCTTACCCTGGGCTCCAGGGGCAAAACTGACCAACAACCGTGCTGTTTTCTGAAGGTCTTTAGCCCTGTCCAGGTAAAACCTGAGCTGTCTGTGCACATCAAGAGAATGCAGGATCATTTCACCTTTATTTCAAGGATTAGGAAAGAAGGTAGGAAGGTGTATGGACTGATTAAGAGTCATGCTAGAAACCACCTTAGGCATAAAGGAGGGATTAGTTCTCAGAGAGAGACTATCTGCATGGAAAATATGAAAAGGCTCCACGGCCATCAAAGCTTGCAGCTCCAAAACCCTCCTTGCTGAAGTTATAGCCAAGAGGAAGGCAGTCTTCCGAGAGAAAAACTTTAAACCTGCAGAGGCAGCTGGCTGAAAAGGAGGAACAGTGAGTTTCTCTAGAACAAATCTAAGATCCCAGGCTGGAGTAGATGCTCTTCTGGGAGGTTTTAAGTTGCAAGCACCTCAGAGAAACATTTCCTCAGGGGGTGAGAGAAAATGGGTAGTTCATGAGAACAATGAGCAGAAATAGCTGAAGCATGGATCTTGATAGAGGAAAAAGAAAGCCCACCCTGAAGCAAATCAGCCAAGTATTCCTGGATCAGAGGATAAGGGACTCAGACTCAATCAAGGCCTACAGTTGTACATCTGTGGACTGCAGAGACTGCAAAGGCGTCTCACTGGCTACTGCCTCACTGACAACCAACTTATTATCCAAGGACTTAGCTTTCTGAGACTTGGCTGAGAAGCAGACTCCCCTCTAGCCTGCATCCATTGAGAGAACCTTTCCCATTTGCCAGCGTAGGACTTCCTGGTGCTAGGTCTTCCTGGCCTCCCTCAGCACGTCAACCACCTGTTGGGAAAGAGGAGGAGTCATAAAATGAGCCATGCTACCAAATGGAGAGACTGAAGATGAGGATGCAGAATGTTCCCCCTTTCTTGAACCAAAAGATCTGGCTTCAGAGGAAGATGCCAATGAGGAAAATGGGAGAGACTGCGAAGCAGCAGATACCAGTTGCTGTCTGGGCCAGTCCAGAGCTATGAGAATAGTCCTTAGTCGTTTGTCCCTGATCTTCACTAATACTCTGGGAAGAAGAGAAAGAGGAGGGAAAGCGTACACTGATAGCAATGTCCAAGGACAGAATATCCACTTTCCAGGCTCTGCTCTGATGCTGTCTGGTGAAAAAGAGAGGTAGAAAATGGTTGTCTGGGGAGGAGAAAAGATCCACCTGAGGCATGCCCCAACGTTGAATGATGCTGTAAAAGACTGCTCTGTTCAGCTGCCACTCGTGGGGATCCAGGGTTTGCCTGCTCAGCTGGTCTGCCAAAACATTGAGCCTTCCTGGAAGAAACTGAGCTAGGAGATGCAGGTCCAGGGATGCTGCCATGGACCAAAGGTTCATGCTTCGTCTGCACAGGGGGTAAGAGCGAGTCCATCCCTGCTTGTTGATGTACCACATGACTGTGGTGTTGCATGTTCTGACAAGTAGGATCCCTGGAGAAAGAAGATGCTTAAAAGCTAGTAAGGCCTGCTGAACTGCAATCAACTTTTAGATTTATGTGCAGGTGCATCTGTTGGGCGTTCCAGCGTCCCTGTATGCATCTGCCATCCAGGTGTGCTCCCCAGGTGTAATCCAATGTGTCTCTAGTCAGAAATTGAGTGGCAGGTGTTCAAAAAGGCATGCCTTTGTTTTGTAGACAGACTGTTGCCCACCACAGAAACTCCGTCTGCAGAGATGGAAGCAGAGGAATCATCACACTCAGGTCCTCTATGTGCTGACATCAAATGTTCTTGAGGTACCATTGCAATTTCCTCATATGACAGGCTTGCCAAGTCCTTGAAGTAAACTGAAAGAGTTGTCTGCTTCTCCTGGGTGAGATACAATATCTGGGCGGCTGTGTTCAGGAATGTTATCTCATTGGATGGTACCATTTTTGATTTCTCCATGTTGAGAGTGTAACCCAGGGAAGAGAGAAGAGTCTTTACGAATTCCAGATCCTTTAACAGCTGTTCCTGAGAACTTGCTTGAATCAGACAGTCGTCCAAGTATGGGTAAATCTGAGTTTTCCTCTGCCTGCAAAAAGCAATGACTGGGGCCAGGGACTTTGTGAAGACTCTTGAGCTGTAGATAGGCCAAAGGGCAGCACAGAGAATTGATAATGTTGCTTGCCCACTCTGAAACGAAGATACTGCCTGCAACTTTCCCTGATACGGATGTGCAGATAAGCCTCTGAGATCCAAAGTTACCAGCCAGGAATCCTTTTCTAGCAGTGGTAGCAACTGATGCAGAGTGAGCATTTTGAACTTTGGAATTACTAGAAAAGAGTTCAGAATGGAAAGATCTAGGAAAGGACACCAGGTGCCTTCTTTTTTTGGAACTAGGAAAAGCATGGAATAAAAGCCCTGGCCTACCTGCTGAGCAGAAACTGATTCTACTGCTCCCAGATGAGACAAAGACAAAATTTGTTTTTCCACTCCTGCCCTTTAGTTTGGAGGAACATCTGGGAATCCCTTGGGAGCTGGAAAGTGCGGAAAGAAAACTTGTGTCCTAGGGACACTGTTCTGAGCATCCATTTGTCATCTGTGATAGTGGCCCAGACATCTGCAAAAAGGGCCAACTTTCCCCCTAAAGGACTCTTTCAGGCAAGAACAGGCAGAAGTTGTAAAAAGTCCCTGAGAGTGTTTTGATTGAGATGCAGGCTTGGAGCTCCACCCCTTAGAAGTGGAAGCTTGCCAACACCTAGACCTTTGAGGGGTAGCCGCCTGCCCCCTAGAAGATTTGTAACCTCTAGTCATGGAACGGTGCTATCTGCTGGTATCGGGAAAGGTCCAACTCTTGGAAGGGTAATTCCTGCTAAACAAGGGGGTTGCACTTGCAGAAAATACTTAACAGTTTGCATGGACTTGGCCTTATCCTCCATCTTCTTAAGTACCTCCTCTGCTTTGCTGCCAAAAAGACTGTCTTTATGCAAAGGTACATCCAAAAGCTTAGCCTTGACAGGTTCTGGAAGAGGCTGTTCTCTGAGCCAAGCGCACCTTCTAATAACAGATCCAGTAGCCATAGCCCTGCTGGAGGCTTCAAGGATGTCAAAACCACAATGCAAAGAATGCTTATTGACCAGACTGGCGGAATTCATTAAATCCTGCATGTCTTTACTCTGCCAAAAGAGGTACACTTGTTATCCTAGACTTAATAGCCTCCAAGGTGTGCTGCTGGTACTTCAGCATATGAAAAAGACAATTGGTAGCCCTAATAGCTAGGGTGCCAGAAGTATAAACTTTCTTGCCCCACCTATGTAGGTTCCTAGATTCCCTGTCAGAGGGAACAGGATTCCTTCCTGGTAACAGTGGCCTTAACTCCTTTAGGGCCCTGGGAAATAACCTCTGGATCTGCCAATGTGTTCCTGAAAAGAAACAGATGAGAATCAGGGACTCTGTAGTACCTGTCAGGTTTCCTGGGAGCAGGACGAACCGAATTTGGAGTCAATGAATTTTGCAGAAAAACATCATGAACAACTTCCAACACAGGGGGAATAGCAAAAGGCTTATGCTGAGGTAAATCCAGAAACTCACTAATCCGTTTCTTAGATTGGGAATAATCCTGACTTTCCCATTTAAAATGTTCCCTGAGGGTATTTAAAGTATCACCAAAAGAGAAATCCTCTGGAGGAGAGGCCGAAGGAATGGACAACTCTGCACCTGAATCCTCAAAAGGAGAAAAAGCCTGAGAAAATTCCTCTTCATCAGTAGAAATGCTGGAAGAATCAGAACCTGAACAGGACAAAACCTCAGGAGAAACATACCTACTCCTTTTAGGAGGAGGAGGAGGCTGAGAACACCTAATAAGAGTCAACAAATCATTAGCCATTTTAACCATTTGGGATTGAGGGGAATGACAAGAAACTGGAACCTGCCTTTTCACAGGCTTACGAATGGAAGATTTAGCTGCAAGCCTGAAGGACTCGGGAGGCCTGGCAACCGCTGAAGTTGCAGCAGAAGAAGACGTTTGCTGTCAGAATGCAAAACGGAGGCCTCGGACACCGGAGTCAGCTTAGCGGTTCGGGCTCCAGCAGAAGAGGCGGCCGGCAACAGGTCGGAAGGCAAAATTGAGGCCGAGGGCCTAAGGGACCAACTCAATCAAGGCCTACAGTTGTACATCTGTGGACTGCAGAGACTGCAAAGGCGTCTCACTGGCTACCGCCTCACTGACGACCAACTTAACATTATCAAGGACTTAGCTTTCTGAGACTTGGCGCGGTTCTTATCCTTACGTTTCTTTGGAATATCCAAAGCCTGAAGACCTATGGACGCCATACCAATGAATTTAGGCCAAACTCCAAAATACCTAGCCAAAATCTTAACCAGACGATGGATATTACGCGGATAAAAGGAGGCACAGAGATCACAATTGGGAACGTTGTGGTCAAGCCCTAAACAAATAATGCAAAAGGACTGAAAATCTGTGGGGAATCTGCTTTCCACAGGTAAGGCAATTAACTTTTTCTGACATTCTTTAAGGCAAGAAAAGAGGATCCCCAACGGGTTACTTAGCTGTAAGTAGACTTCAACTCTTGTAGTCAGAAACCAACAAAGGTAAACTGCCGACCGGCACTCGTGCATGAAAAGCTTCTGCTTCGGGCTCCACGGCAAGGAAGACTGAGAAAGTGACGTTGGCTGCCTCCTTTTGTATCGGACGCCCTGACGTCCTTTACAACAGACGGCAACCAATGTCATTTTTACTTACCTTTGGTATTCTGGCCTACTGAGGGCTACCGGGAGCCAGATAACCCATTAGTTAGGACTGCAACAATGAAACATGATGAACATCCAGTGGAATATCCACAGATAAAGGATCCTGACAGCAAGGGAGCCACCAGACAGAAAATCTTTTCCATTTGGACATGTATGACTTTCCTGGCCTACTGCTGGACCTGAAGCACATCCCAAGTAAAGAGGTGGCTAAAAGGGATTAAAACTCTATTCCCATAAGAGAAAGAAATAGGGGGCTTCTGAATTAAAGACCAGCACTGGTAGAGTTTTTAATATAGTCTAGAACAGAAGCTGCTGTTAAAAAAGGAATAATTAGTAAAGTGCATAAAATATTGCCTAATAATTATAAGAATCAATCAGAGGAGCTCAGAAAGGATTGTAAACAGAGATTGCATAAGCAATTCACAAAGAGACAATGGAAGGATACATGTACATCTCTCAAATATGCAACAAAGTCTAGAAGGATCTTTGCCTGGAAGTATTTTTATACCCCAAACAGACTCCAAAAAATTTTTCCTCAGGTGGATAGCAAATGTTGGAGGTGTGATGGGCAAGAAAGAGGTGTTTGGGAACATATTTTTTGGGAGTGTAATGAGTTGGCAGACTTTAGGGATTCCCCGCAGACCTCTCTGTTAGAGATGCTTGGTGAGCTGATTGGAATGACTGGGGAGATTTTTTTTTAGTTATGATACAGAATCAGAATTGCTTAGACATAGTAAAGCCTTGCCGAGTCTAATTATGGTGGGTGGATAAAAAGCAATTACTAGAAAATGGAAATCAAAGTCTAGACCAACTTTACTAGAAGTAGTGAATATAGTAACAAAGAAAAAAACAACTGGAATTGGGATCTTTAGAAAAGGGAGGGAGCAAACTACATAGGAAAAAATGGGAATTGTTGGAACAATATATGGAGAGCAGGAACGAGATTTAAGAGGCAGGATTTGAATGAGCCATATAATGCTTAATTGACAATGACTGAATAGATTATAAGTGATATAGAATGTTTGCAACTACAGTTGTTTCAATGCTGTGATGTATACTGTTTGTTACTAAAATTGTGTCATGCTGTTTACTTTTCATTTATATAAATCTAAGATTGCCTATGTCATATGCGAAAATTTAAGATGTTTGTTGGCCAAAAAAAAAAA